>NC_045161.1:1433126-1445626 GCF_900700415.2 Clupea harengus | reverse complement strand
TATAGGTATATATACAGTATAGATTTTTGTATGTGAATGTGTGTTCCTGTGCTTTTTAATGAACACAGAAAATATCGGAACAGGTTCCAAAAGCACCATCTGGTATTTGGAGGAGTAGGTTTTGGTGCATGTGTGTGTGTGTGTGTGTGTGTGTGTGTGTGTGTGTGAGTGAGGGGTGTGTGTGTGTGTGTGTGTGTGTGTGTGTGAGTGAGGGGTGTGAAATGATCCTTTTTTTCTCTGTAGCTCTTCTCTTGGTTTCGAGCCACTCGCCACTTTGCTGCCAAAAAAAGGTGTCAGTCGTCAGTGAAGGGGAGGTGTGTGTGTGTCTACATGCGTGTGGGATTCTGAGTTCTGCTGTGTGTTTGTGTTGCTTTGTGTCCGTGCGTGCTTGTATGAGTATATGTGCCTTAGTGTCGGGTGTGTGTGTGTGTCGCATGCATGGGACTGCACTCTATGTGTGTATGAGTCACTCTACTTGTGTGTGTGACTTCTTTATATAAGCCTGTGCGTGTGTGCGTGTGTGTGTGTGTGTTTGTGTGTGTGTGTGTGTGTGTGTGTGCGTGTGTGCGAGTGTGTGTGTGCGTGTGTGTGTGCGTGTGTGCGAGTGTGTGTGTGCGTGTGTGTGTGTGTGTTTGTGTGTGTGTGCGTGTGTGTGTGCTTGTGTGTGTGCGTGTGTGTGTGTGTGTGTGTGTGGGGGTATTTGTGCATGTTGGTTGGCTTCTTGTATCACTGGACTGGGGCCAGTGCCATTAACTCTTCCTGTCGTACCTGTCTCCCACTTCCTGTCGTACCTGCTCCTATGGGCTCTGGCAGCTCCTCTGGTTAAAGCTGTCTGTAGCAATCACACGCCTCCGCCCCTGAATCCCCCCGCACTGCAGCCAGCCACCGGGCCTTCTTTGTCCCGTAATTAAACCATTAAATATACATGATACAACGTGCCCTCAAACAATAGTCTGCCAACAATAACATTGGCCTTTATTACTGTCATCAAGTGCGACATTTCTGCCACCAAAAGTTACATTACTCCTCAAAAATTCACCATTTCTTTGTGATTCAACTGTGGGTCCCTTTTTGTTATCGGCTCATACGTGCCTATTGGTTAAGTTGGCTGTGAAGACCCTTTCCACGTTTCAGTCACTTCTCCAGTGTCCAGCCGTGGAGTGTGCAGCAGACAGTGTGAGTCTGTGAGAAGCATGCTGGTGTCACTCATCCAGGATTGGTAATTTCATCTGATGGTGAAGCCCTGCTGTGTCCCCCCTAAGCTGGCTCCCTAACTGACATGTGAAGGGGGTAATCCCCCCGGCCCCGGCTCCAGCTCCAGCCCCGGCCCCCGTGCGTACATAAAGGCCCTGAAATAAGAACCGTGTCTGTGGGATACACAGCTGGTTAAGCTCAGGGTACTGACCCACTCTGTGTATGTTGGTGTGTGTGTGTGTGTGTGTGTGTGTGTGTGTGTGTGTGTGTGTGTGTGTGTGTGTGTGTGTGTGTGTGTGTGTGTGTGTGTGTGTGTGTGTGTGTGTGTGTGTGTGTGTGTGTGTGTGTGTGTGTGTGTGTGTGTGTGACAGCAGAGGGAAAGTTTGGTCGACAGTGTTCCAGGCACGAGTCTTATTCAGCTCAAACTGGGCTTGATTAGCTTACACACCCCTAACATACCTGGAGCCCCCAGCAGTGTGCGGCAGGAAGTGTGTGTGTGTGTGTGTGTGTGTGTGTGTGTGTGTGTGTGTGTGTGTGTGTGTGTGTGTGTGTGTGTATTAATCACTCAAACACTGCTGTTTTAAATATGGATGGCAGGACTTCCAAACCAATTGCGCTGATGGCCATTATTAAAATGGGATGTTGATTCCAGCAAATAAAATCAAGATTGCCACTTAATTCATTAAACATGCAGGATGGGATTTGTTGAGATTATCATTCCAATTATGATTAGTGATGAATTTGAGGGGTTAGGTGGCAATGACACAGAACAGGAGCAGGACATGCAGAGGACACAGTGTGTGTGTGTGTGTGTGTGTGTGTGTGTGTGTGTGTGTGTGTGTGTGTGTGTGTGTGTGTGTGTGTGTGTCTGTGTGTGTGTGTGGGTGTGTGTGTGTGTGTGTGTGTGTGTGTGTGTGTGTGTGTGTGTGTGTGTGTGTGTGTGTGTGTGTGTGAGTGTGTGTCTGTGAGTGTGTATGAGTGTGTGCATGTTTGTATGTGTGTGTGTGTGTGTGTGGTTGTGTGTGTGCGTGTGCGTGTGCTTGTGAGTGGGCAGATGTTGTAAAATCGGATTAAAACACGACAAGAGACTGACTGTAATTATTATGACACCTGCTCGCTGTACGATTGGGAAGCCTTGGCCTATTTTAGGAGCTGGACCTTTACCATGACATCTTTGCATTATGTGATTAGGTGAAACGTGGACAACGTGCCCAGAGATAAACACACTAATATCCAAATACTCCATTGAGTGTAGTCTGCTCCCAAACCATGCTGGTGTTTCCCTCTCTGTCCATGTTGTGACACTAAGCTCTGGTTTTGTCTGGGGCCCCCCCCCTACAAAACCCCCCCCCCCAACCCCACCCCCCCACACCGCTTTGTGAAACCTAATTAAGGTGATTCAGAGGGGTGCCTCCCCAACCAGTGCACCTCATTACTTATGCCTGTCCAGCACAGGGCACCTGCTGACCCCCCCCCAAGCCTGTCACCATGTTACACATGCCTCCAACAGGGGGAGCCACTGACCCCCCCGACCCCAGGGAGGCCAGCAGCTGGTGGGGGCACCTCCAGAGGCCCCCCCCCTCCCCTCCCCCAGTAAGGCCCCTCCGATGAGTTCTCAACTTGAAATCAAGTTTGACGTGTGCGAGGGATAAAGTTAGACATCGCCCAGGAATCAGAAAGTGGGCCACGTGTTTCCGCACATCTGGACGTCTCTCGTGGCAGCGCCAGCGCCTCTGAACCAGACCACGGGTCCAAGTGGATCAACGGTATCAGGCACATAAAGCTGGCACTGCCCGAGGCAGATTAAGCGCCATGCCAACCATAGCTGGGGGGGGGGGGGGGGGGATGGAGGGCACAGCTTGCTTGCCTGCCTGCCTGGGAGCTTGCCCACCCCTGGCCCCCATCAAGGTGACCCCTGGCAAAGCTGGCACCACATCTGTAGCCCAGTTGCATCCAGGAGCTCAAGCTTCCCCTATAGCCCCTCCAGCCCTGGCAGTGCCCACTGGCGAGGGGCCTAACGGGGGGCCAGATGTCCCTCTGCGGCCTGGCGCAGGAGGTGGGGGTCAGTGTGAGGGGGGGTGGATGGTGGGTGGTGGGTCTGGGGTCTGTTGCTAAACATTTGGTTGGGCAGGACCAAGTTGGTTACTTTGAGCTGGTAGTAGCACAAGAGGGCTAAGACCTCAAGAGCACATCACACACACACACACACACACATACCACACACCTCAAGAGCACATCACACAGAGATGCAGAAGGTTCTGTGTGGGTGTACATCCCCCTGAAGCAGCTCTCTTCCTGGGTGTGTCGGGGAGTGGGACTGCACACACACACACGGCCTCATGATGCTGTTTAAGACGGCTGATAGGACACACTATTCTGTGAACGGTGAGTGTGACTGCACACACACACACCCTCATGGTGCTGTTTAAGACGGCTGATAGGACACACTATTCTGTGAACGGTGAGTGTGACTGCACACACACACACCCTCATGGTGCTGTTTAAGACGGCTGATAGGACACACTATTCTGTGAACGGTGAGTGTGACTGCACACACACACGGCCTCATGGTGCTGTTTAAGACGGCTGATAGGACACACTATTCTGTGAACGGTGAGTGTGTGTGACTGCACACACACACACCCTCATGGTGCTGTTTAAGACGGCTGATAAGACACACTATTCTGTGAAGAGGAAGACAGGTAGTGAGGGGGTGTGGTTGTGAGCGGCCATCTGTCCCAAGGAGCAAGATGACCCTGTGGGCGCCCCAAAACACCAAGCAGGTGTCTGCACTCATCACACACACAAGCTCTTCAAACACACACACACACACACACACACGTGCGCGTACACGCTTGTGCAGCCATCGAGGTTTTAAGAAAGCCTCGGCGATGTTTATTGGCAAAAAAAAATGAGCAGAAGACTGTTTTTGAGCACAGGCCAAAAAGTTGTTTGCACACAGTGAACGCTCCAAAAAGAACACCAGACAAAGAAGTTGGGAGCCTGATGGCTGCCAGTACTGTTGGACACCGTTTTGGTGTTTCGAGGAAAGGAGTGTGTGTGTCTCTGATTGTGTGTGTGTGTGTGTGTGTGTGTGTGTGTGTGTGTGTGTGTGTGTGTGTGTGTGTGTGTCTGTGTTTGCGTGCGCATATGTGTCCAGCGTTGGTGCCGGTGATCAGCAGGTTTTGGGGGTTCAGGAGGCCGGCGCGGCTCTTGGGTGAACGCCAGGCTCTGTCTCTTGGAGAATTTGACTTCCAACCTCTGCTGCCGGCTGGAGGAAGGTGAGAGCCTTCTCTCCTAAATGGATACATCCTCTCGCAATCACTGGGCCCTGCTGGGACTGTCCTCGCTCCAAATCCAAGCCATCCACTGGCTAACTCCCACTTGACTCCTAATTGCTTCCATGTCTTTTTTGTTCTCCCCCTCTCTCTCTCTCTTTCTCCGTGCTCTTCCTGTTCAATTCAATTCAATTCAACTTTATTTCGCCATGTATACAGATACTAGGAATTTTTTTTTTGGGTATTCTCCATGCAGGCTATAGTATCACAAATAGAACAACAAGACAACACAGAACAACAATACAAGGACAGATAGTACCAGTATGAGCAAAATAATAAATAAGAATGGAGGTAGTGCAACAATAATAATGTTAAATAAAGTGAAATAAAGTGCGATAAAGTTCGTGTGTGAGAGCTATTTAGGAGGGCTATTGCTTGGGGGAAAAAACTGTTGAGGTGACGTGATGTTTTGGTCATGATGGCCCTGTATCGCTGTCCAGAGGGGAGACGGTTAAAGAGACTGTTAGCAGGATGTGAGGGGTCTGCCGTGATCTTCATTACTTTCCTGAGGGATCTGGAGCTGTGAAGGTCCTTGATGGAGGGAAGGGGGCAGCCGATGATGCGCTCTGCTGCCCGTACGACTCTTTGGAGCCTGGCCTTAGAGCGGGCAGAGGCAGAGTCATACCAGACCGAGTGAGAGGATGTAAGCACACTCTCAATGATAGTCCTGTAAAACTGCACCATGATGGGGGGGGCTGACCTGTAGTCCTCTCAGCTGCCGGAGGAAGAACAGGCGCTGCTGACCTTTCTTCACTAATTGAGTGATGTTATTGTCCCATTTTAGTGTGTTGGTGATGGTTGTGCCTAGGAACTTGAAATGCTCTACTACAGTGACAGATGAGTTGTTGATGACAAGTGGAGGATGTGTCGGAACCTTTTTTTCGGAAGTCCACAATCACCTCCGCTGTCTTGTTGACGTTAAGCTCTAGGTTGCTGACTGCACAGCAAGTATCAGTCTGACTGCGCTCAGTCCCATCCTATGTCATCTTTGGTTATGGAGACCACTGCCCTTTTGTGCACCTCTCATTTGGACACTTTAGTTCTACATATGGAATGTAAAGTGAATATATATTTCTGATATCATACCTATAATGTAGGTGTTAGAAATATATATCTGTGTGTCATAATCCACATGTGATAAACATATGCAATGCATATGACAATGGGAAGCGAGTGAGTGAGTGGGCTGAAACTCATTCTGGTATGTGTTCTCCTTTGCTTCGGAGAGTGGAGAGAAGCCTCTCTCTGTGTGTGTGTGTGTGCGGCTCGTGCTGCAGGTACTGGGACAGGTGCTCGGGCCCTGAAACGTGAGCTGTCTGTGGGAGAGCTGGCCTGATGGTCGACTGGGAGCATTAACGATCCAGATTAGGTGTCCGGACACTGAGTGCCCACGCGCTCCGCGCTCCACACACTCCACGCTTGCTCTCTCTCCCCTCTCTGCTGCAACGCTCCCTCCGTACAATCACCACCAAAAAAACCAGACACCACATTGTTTTTTACTCATCCAAACAAATAGTTTCAAAAAGACAGAAACAAACGGTTTGATTAGGACCAGGAGAGCAGGAGAAGAGGAGATGAGGAGATGAGGAGATGAGACCTAAACAATGAGGATGATGATGATGATGATACAACTGCGGGGTCTCGCCAGAAGAATGGAGAGTGAAAAACGAGAGCTTGAAGGGCAGAGTCCAGCTGGAGGCTTTTGTGTGACCTGTGCTCAAACTCTGGCAGCCGTTCATCCCACAGCATAGCTGCTCTGACTTTACTAAAGCATGTGCACACAGTCTGTCAGACAGTTCCCAATCACTCTTCAAGCAAAGGCTGCAGTGTTGGCTACCCCCTACTGGCATGGAAGGGACATTGAAAGTTGAGAGTCAAAAGGACTAAATCCTTGTTTGAAAAGACGCAAGGCCCTTTATAATCTTTACATTTTTAATTTGATCATTTTCAGCTTCAGTCAGCAATGCCTCTAAAGGCAAATCAAATGTATTTATTTTGCACTGAACTGTAGTAGAATATTCAGAGAATGTGACAACATTATCAGGTGACCTTTTCATGGCCAACGCTCTCCTCCAGACATCAGAGAGTCCGTGCCACGGAAACCTTTGCCAGATGGCGTCCTCGCTCTGGATGTTGTCGCATGATTTCCTCTGGTGCCAGGGCTACCCCTGCCTCCCTCTCCCCCTCTAACCCACCCCATGGACCGGTGTCAGGTAGACACTGTATAGGAGGTTGGAGGGATAGCTTTTCACCTGCTCTCTCTGTAGGAGCCCCCTGCTGTGAGCAAGCTGTTCTCTCAGCGCGCTCCCCCGCAAAAGGACCTTGTGCCCTGACGCACCTGTCCTCCACACACCCATGTCTCTTCAGCTACGTTTTCAGGCCTCTGAGAATCACGGAACAACAACAACAGAAATGTAAGCCTCTTAGCTTTTTGCTTACGAAATGAACCAGATGCTGATGTCCTAACAAGCAAGTCTCCTTTAGGAGAGCCTACGACTTTCACCACTTTTTGTCCCACAAGCCCCATCGATCTTGGTTCTGTCCCTTTTTCAGCTGAATAGTTTTGCAGTGGAGTTGAGGTGTTTTGTGGGAGGTAAGCCAAGGCTGCTGGAGGAACTTAAACGCTCTGTGAGCCAGACACACGTGCATGACTTGGGCTGAGCATGGGGCTGAGGAGGGGCGGGCGGGCGGGCGGGCAGGCGGGCGGGCAGGGCTAGTCATTGTTTGATATCTCAACAGGACTGGAGCTAATAAAACTAAACTGGACCTAAGGGGAGGCAGCTGAACTTCCTGTAGCGCTTACATTTATTTATTCAGAGGGTCTGTTTCAGGTCTCCAGAGTGGCCTGGTAAACAAAATCTCTCCTCCGCGCCAGATTGCCTATTTTGCCCGTATTTATTTATAATTCCCCGAAACCACTTTGCGTTGCAACCCGATAGCTTTGCTAGCTCGTGAAAAAAAGTGGACTTTGTGGGGAATCTGTTTAAAGGTATAAAAAAAAGAAAAGAAACACTCCTCTGTCCCTCCGTCTTGCTTTCCCCTCCTCTAATTCCGGCCCTTGGCCACTCACGCAAATAAATACCTTTCTACTTAAACATACAGTGGGTAATTAATGTGTCCCATCTGTTCTCTTCTTCGCATCACTTCCATGACACAGAAGTTTCCGAAACAGATTTGGCTCATATTGCGTTGATAACTGGGACACTCTGAAGAGAGCCAAAGAACAGAAAATCTCAAATAAATAAAATAAAAGACAAGTTGATCCTTTTCAATGTCAAACTATGTGCCAACAAATAGGTGTATTTTTGCAGTACTTTTTTCCCGCTGACAGATGTTTAGGGGTCAGTGAAGCCTAAATGCAAGAAAACTGAAAACTCTTGCCTTCTCCATATTCATGAGACCATCATGCTCTGTTCGTTGTAGTTTCTTGACGCTGGGGACTGTTCCGTGTCCTAGATTAGAATACTACAAGCTACTATTAGCCATGCTACACTCACTGTGTACTGGGGAAGATTTCTCCATGTTGCTATTGTTTTGCTGCTCCTGCAAACAGATGAGTCGCATGTGATCCCTACATGTCTCTGGAGAGTTTGCAGATTTAACAGACAGTTGTTGCTTGTTGCTGGAACATCTGGTCAGCCAAATGAGGATTTGTCTTTATTCCCTTGGCGAAACCGAGTGAATGTTATAATTGTTATATTTAGGGGAAAAAGTTTTTTTGAGAACTTGATTTAACCCTGAAAAACACTGTTTGGAAACTGGGCCCCAGGCTTGTTGTAACATTCCCTGATCACGGCAGGAAAGAAATGCTTGGAACACGCTATCTAAAGGACAGAAGTATTGTCATTAGTAATCAAAACCATAAAGGAACATGGCTGTCAAACAATGACTGATTGAGTTGTAGGCCTCCATCAACCTGAGGTGCCAATCTAAACTAGACTGGCTCTGCTAGTGTGATGGGTTGGTTGCACTGTGAATCTCTTTGAGGGTGCTCAACCCTGGGATTTGTAGTGTTGAATAACCTCGACAGAAGGAATGGTGAAACGGTTTCTATTCGACTCCAAAGTCTTTTTGAAATTGATGTTAGAATGTTTCCATTATATGAAGTACTCAAACGTGTGCTGGTCCATTTAGGTTGTAAGCAGGTTGCATTCTGAAGCAGTGAATGAGGTAAACAGTCTGTTTATAAACCATAAACATCCAGGGAGTATTCTGAAGCCCAAAGGCATCACAGCAGCCAGGTTCACACGAGGCATCATAAACATTAATAATACCCCATAGCGTAAATATTTCACAATGCACCCATACATTTTCCATACATTTAGCCCAAAGACACACCGACACCGTCTTTCAGGCTTCTCATCTGTGGAACACATTGGGAGATTTCCTCAAATTATTAACAATTCAACATTGTTCTGTCCATCTTTGTGTCTTGTGGAGAAAGTCGGCACATTGTGTGTTTTGGCGACCCCTGCTGGTGGTCTGCTTTAGTGTGGCCCTTAGATCGCCTCACGTGTAGCGTAGTTAGCGTCTGCACACACCCGTTTCAGAATGACGCCGTTGATAGCAAACCTGACCAGCACCACCTGACCACCAGTAGTGACTCATAATGGCCAATGAGAAGATGACATCAGCTGCACACACGTCAAGCACGTCACGTGGTAGGTATACATTGCTACACTGAATTTACATAGGAGTGAATTGTTAGTGGCATGGCTGCTTTCACTGTATGTCTGGTACAAAATAGGGATTAGCCCCCCCACCCCCCCAAAAAAAAGAACAACGATTACCCACTGAAAACGTTGTCATCACTTCTAAAATAATTGAACCGAGATGGCATGAACAGATGAGCAGACTTCATGGCTTTCACAAACAAGATTCATGTTTCATAGATTTAGTTTCCAGCTCCATTTGTAATGTGTAAAACATCTGTTCCGTCTGAGAATCACTTGAGTGTGCTCATGGAAGGTAATATAGTCAACCTGAGAAATAGGGTACACAGAAAACAGACCATCTTGGACATCAGTCTGCCAATGAGCTGCCTGCTCACTCACTAGTTCCGTCTTTCCATCTCCATGCAAAGTTAGCTTGGCACAGGCATCGAGCTATGTGTGTTCTCATATTGTTGAGCTCATAGCCGTAAAAACAACGCGTTGTAAGAACACGAGTGCAACCTATCGCCAGGTCCAGACTTCTGTGAGGGAAATGAAGATGGACAAGATGGACAGCACGAGGCCAGACTTCTCCGTGCGCAAAGACCACCTCCTCCATTCCTGCTCCCAGGAGCAGATCGTCCTGCCCCATTAAGGTCATTCACTGTTTACTGCTCCGCGTCCCTTTTTTCTCCAGGACGCTGAGACTGTTCTGGTCAGCAGCTGGTATGATTGAGTGCCACCATCCAGTGGCGTTCCCTCTCTTGTCTTGCTGTCCTGGGTCAGGCCCAGAGAAGAGAGAGGGGCTACTGGGGGCGTAGCAGGAGGGCGCTGGCACACACACACACACACACACACACACACACACACACACACACACACACACGCTGCCATAACCAGGATATGACTGATGGCTTTGGGCTGACAGATGGCCGTGCAGCAGCTCTGTCAGATGGACCACATCCTTCACCAGTCCTGTCAGATAGAACACATCGAGTACACACACACACACACACATACACACACACACACACACACACACATACGCACGCACATACACACGCACGCACGCACACACGCACACGCACGCACGCACGCACGCACGCACGCACGCACGCACGCACACACACACACACACATACACACACACACACACACACACACATACGCACACACACACGCACGCAGGCAGGCACGCACGCACACACACACACACACACACACACACACATAGTGCCAGCGAAACATATAGAATCCACACACAGTACATACAGTACACAATTCCCAAAACATCACTCCTCCCTCAAACACACATACATTTACATCAAAGATACACACTGACTCTCTCTCTCTCTCTCTCTCTCTCTCACACACACACACTTTATGTGAGTCACTTTATCACCCACACTCATTCTGATTATGGCTCATTTCATCAGGAATTTGTCTGCCATCATTGACACATTTGAAGTGAACTCCTATAACAGCCATCACACTATAAAGCCAGCAGTTATTGGGTGGCAGGAAAGGATCCGGACCAAACTGCAAAGAAAGGTGAAACATTTTATAGTGGCAATCTAATAAGCACTGATGCCAGGGAAGCTGATGATACAGAGATAATGTTTCAACTGGCAGAGGCCCAGCAGGACCATTAAGAGGTGCTGGTCTGGGGTTGGACGTGGCCTGGTTTTGGATGTGGCCTGGTTTTGGATGTGGTCTTTGTGTTTTCTTTAGCAGCGAGCCTCCAGGGCCCAGTGGTCCAGGGCTCCACACACACACACACACACACACACACACACACACACACTCACACACACTCTCAGTCACTCCTGGCCCGAGAGGCTCTGATACAGTGAGACGGCTCGAAGAAGGGAGTTTGACTGAAAGGGAAAAAAAGAGAAGCAGGAGGTCCATGTGGCGTTCATTAAGCTGCGCGGAAATAAGCACTGACCCCCCCGCCCCCCTCACCCTCCCCCCACCCGCCCCCGCCCCGCCCCGCCCCCGCCTCTCAGGAGGGCTCCTCCAGTTATGATGTACATGTATTCTCCATGTGAATACACACACACACACACACACACACACACACACACACACACACACACACACATTTGCTTTGTCTCTGTTGCTTTATCACTGAGGGTAGGAGCTCAGCTCCACTGAATGGATAAACCAAACTTAAAAATACATGAACATTTCATGCATTCATATAAGCATCTGACAAAGGACCACAAAACATTTGTGCTCGAAAACACCCATCGGTTATCTACATGTATAATCAGACACTGCCATGTTCAAATGGACACCAGTACAGATCAATTACACACACACACACACACAGACACACACACACACACACACACACAAACACACACAGACAGACACACACACACACACACACACACACACACACACACACACACACACACACACACACACACACCCTGTTGCGCCTATCTCGGCCCCCTTGCGGAGCCATCAGTGAGTGATGGCTTGTGTGTTTGTCCCACTTCTCCTGACTACATCTCTCATCTTGAGCTGTGGCTGCTGCTGTAGGCCTCGCCCCTGAGATGTTAATCAGTCGCCTGTCATGGCCGGCTCGTCCGCTGGCTCCATGGCTCTTGTCGAGACCGAGCTCAAGTCCTAATTGAAGGGGCAGTTGCCTTGAAAGGGAACTAAGGTGAGTGAGCTGTCTGTCTGAAACTGTACACTGGTGACAGATCTCGGAACAGTGTGATCAATGTAATCATGGTAGTGAAATTGTAGGCGGTCCCCTCTATTCTAAGGATAAAACAAACGTTTCATGGACACCTAGTGTATCAGGTGTGGAGTGTGAAGAATATTAGACTGGTTAACACTGGGAAATACACACACTGTACAGCAGATCCAGGATTCCAGAGTCCTCTGTGTGAAAAACAGGACAGAAGACCCCCAACCCCCCACCCCCTCCAAAACACTTCCACACTATAGCTTGATGTGATTAGTTCTGATCTATTCTGATAACCTGCTTGGATCTCTTTGATCGTTTACATACTATTGATGCATGGCTGAGACTGATTCTCAAATGCTTGGCTATATAGGCGAAACTCGTTATTAACATTTAAGGAAGGAATAAATCTTGGACAAAAACAAATTTTTTCAGAATAAGTTGGGCCACTAAACAAAGTGCTGAAAAACTGGACATCTGGACACCCTAAGTAGAGCCATGTACACTTTCAATACAGATAGTCAAATGGCCACTGCCTTTAGGATTCGTTTAAAGATGTATCCCAATTCATCCACCCGAATGTCACAGCAGATGAGACAATGGGAAGACAGACCA
>NC_045161.1:1403126-1425626 GCF_900700415.2 Clupea harengus | reverse complement strand
GCTCACATTATGTATTCTCTCTTCAAACAGCGTTTATTTGTATGACCTAATTTCCAGAACTCATATGGGTAAAACTATAAAGGCTAATGTTATTTTTTGCTGAACCTTTCCAGTTCTAAGTAGCCAGATTGAATGTGGTGGTTTGTAGTTTGTCACTGTAATTTAGCCAGCAGAGTTATTTTTACATATTTAATTTTTACTGGATCTGCTGCTTCTCTATTCTTGTTTCATTTCTGTAGCCTAATTCAGGTTCCATCAAGGGTAATTGTAATTGAATTGATTTTTGACATTCTAATGCGTAGTTCCACACTTCACAAATATAATTGTGTAAAAGTGTCTTCAAATGCTTTGCACATAAGATATAGACTAACCTTTGCAATAATGTTCAACTTGGGTTCTAACTGAGCTTATTCTGGCATTAAAATGACCACATCGACGAGACTTTTCCCACATATTTATCGCACAACCACATCATACGAAGCCCGAGGAGTGATACTTGGCAGTGCGCAGCGGTGGTTTCGGCGGTTTTGTGGTTGACGTGTGATTTGTCTTTTCATTGCATCACTGCCTTTCGGAGACCTGATTATTCGCTCCGGAACATCTTTGTGACGCATTATAGAAATGTAAGGCGTACATAATAATGCATTCTAATTTAATCACAGATTCCAGCTCTAAGTGATAAGAAAGAAGACTGCTGAATTCAATCAACTTTTTTGTTTCTATTCGTCTGCTTGACCATCGCCGAAGTGTTCAGTAACGTCCTCCGGGTGCAATTGATTGTATTCCAGGTCTTCTAGTCCAGTTTTCAAAATCAGATATATTGACGAAGAGCCCAAGGCTTCAGTGGTCGGACTTTTTTTTATTTTTTTTTTATTTTCGATGCAACAGGACCATAGGCTAAGTGTTACACATAGCGTCATCAAACTACTTGACAATGCAGTCCACGTTTTCTTAGTAATCTGTAGCCGATCTCTGTAAACCGACTGACATTATACTCACTCTCACAATTCCTGGTGTCTGAGAAAACGAGAGTCTTTTTTCCAGATTTAAGCCTTACTACACAGGCGTTGTCACGGGCGCAATGCTCAGTGCTATGTGGCGGCGTCCAAAAAAATCAAACCTCAAATGACAGTCTATTTCAATGTTCCAAGCAGTACTTCAGCCCGTTTTTTTGCGATCTTCAGGTTACAACACCAGACAATCTAGCCTCCTCTTTAACACTGCTTTATAAAGCTCTGGCATGCTTGGCGCCCCAATCTTTTTGTAGAAACTTGGCAGAAACGTCTGCAAAGGCGTCTCTTATGAGCCGCAACACACTGGCACAGACGGGTTCTTTTGCCAATACAGAGAAGACTTCAGATATGCTTTAAAATTAGTCTTTGAATTTACCTTCTAAAGTGTTCAGCTTTAATTTCATCAACACAGAGTAGGCCTGTTTCTTCTCACACAGTACATTGTATCAAATAATATTTAATGAAAAGATCATTTCAAATGAGAACCAGTAGGCCAGTAAGAAATGTGAAATATATAACATATTGGTACACCGTTTATTTTCATAGTTGAGTTGTCAATTCGTCATTGTGGGTGCAGTTCATATCTTGAAGTGTTCATTGCAAAACTGAAATTCTTAAAGCATTTAATGAAGGTGCTCATTTCATGGGTGAGAAAGATCATTCTACACAGCTTTAGAAAGGTAGACCGGTTTACATTGCACTTCTCTGGCGCTAAAACAGTGAGCGTAGTCTAAGCAGTGGTTTACATATATGTAATAAATGAAAACGAGCCCAGAGTCACTGAGTTATGCCCAATAACAGGCCTTAGCTGGTATAGTATAGAGACCATATTTAGCTTCCTCTCTTTAATGACATTGATTTAGGCTACTTTGTGCGTCATGTTTCATGGATGCTCGGTAGGTTAAAAAAGGCATAACGTAGATACCATTCAGTAAAACCAACTATCATCGTTAAGACTAACCAGACTCATACCACTTGAGTTGTAGCCTAGAGAGCCTCTGGTGGGATAAGTAGACTGGGATCCATCTCGGTAGTTGTGTATCATTTTACAACTCATAACCTACAGTTAATTGCATTTGCCCATCCCCACACAGCTCTAACGAACCCATTTACATATTTGGAATCTTAAGTTTGGACTGCGCAGAAGGTATTCTTCTGAGATAGTGACCTCAGCTGATGCAGACATTCATCTTTCCAGTGAGAAAGGGCAATCATGCAAATACGAGCTCAAAGCCTTGTTTCCCCAGCAACGAATGTTCTTGACTAACAAAGGCCAGATTGATCAGAATTCTATTTAGGTGATCCCTCATTGACAATGATCTCTTGAGAACAGCAAATGACGTTCCTGTGGTGCTGTTCAGTTATTAGGTGCTGAAAGGTGCTTGGTGATTGTAATGGATCTATGCAGTTGAGTAAATCGTGCTAATTATATTTATTAAGAGACTATGTTCTTTTTTCAGCTTTCGGAATCATCCATAGTCCTTAAGTAGTTGATTCCCCAGCTTCTATAACTAACTAGTGGTGTGTGATATTGGTGGTTGCCCCGTGAACTTTATGCTACTTCTACCAAATAGACATTTGACCTACTTTGCCCTCGTCTATATGGTATTCAAGTAAATGCATAGGTATTTGGGAGGAAATCTTAAAAACTGCTCCAGGTCTATTCTTGCTTGTAAGAATTGCTATAATTCAAAAGTTTAGCACACAGTTTATGTCCAGGTAAAAAAATGTGGCATGTATCACAATTAATAGGCTATATCATTAAAAAGGAACTACGATACACTTAAAATATTTTTTTATGGCTTGCCTATGTGTAACGCAATTTACAGAGACAGGTTCATTGCACATAGAGATCATGCCTGATGTAATGCTTCTGGGTGCGTATAGGCCTACAGGTGGGATTCAGTCATTCAGTCCATAGACTTACCATTACGGAGATGTGAACCACTGCAATTCAGAAAGTGTGTAGGCATTTTAGGGGGAAACTACGCTTGGAATAGCAATAGCTTGTACACTAACTCGAGTAGTTGTATTTTAAGGTTTAATGATAACATTACACTTACCGCATACTTACTTGCCTTCCGACGTGACATCTGAAGAGAGTGTCTACATTCACCAGCACACATAACAAGACCTACAATAGACACACACACACACACACAGCGTGTCAAGGCTAGTGGAAATCAGACCTTTACCTGTGGCTAATCGGGAAAGAAGCCGAGCCTCCAAAGCTTATGCCGTATGAACATATGACAGACCTTCATAGGTTGCTTGACATAAAGACAGAGAACATTTCGGAACCAAGTTAAATGTAGGCTGGTTTTATTAAAGTTTGCCAGTACACATTGGCATCTGTCACACATTTATTTATTAGCTCCAGTTTATTAGTCTAACTGAAATGAGGAAAAGTGCACTTTCCATTATCGAATCGCTACTAAATGTATCGTAGCCTGCTTCAAGCCTAATTTACTTCCTCCCATTGCTTAGTTTACGGTTGCCCGTGATTGTTTCTAAACCGTTGGTTGAGCAGTTTGCTGTTTACCTTAAAATAGACATGCTTAAAATATGGTTGCTGTGTTCTGTTTAATGTAGGCTACAGACGTTATTCATGTTTCAATAGCCTGAATGAGCAAGGTCTCCGCAGCCTCCCCCCTTCGGACAAGCGGTGGACGGCGGTGCGTACGCGCGATCCTGCCGCATAGAGCTCAGTCAAGGCTGGTGAAGGGGAATACGTTTCCTGTGGAAGAGCAGAACGCAGCCTGGGGTCGGTGAGCCACACGACTCCAGCTCTGATTTGCTAGTATGACTCCAGGAGGGGAGGACTTGGCGAGGGAGAGGTGGCGTGCAGTCGCCGCTGCTGTACTGCGTGGTAACTATGCAAATTGCAGCGATTGCGGAAATAAACAAGGGGAGTCGCTGAATCGATTGCAACTTTTGTCCTGAGTCTAACATACCAAGCCAAAGACAGTCAGAGAGAGTCTCGTCAGCCAGCCAGGTCTGTCCAGCTTGGATCGCTGTCAAGTATCAAGGAATGAAGAGAAATGCGCCTATTACTTTTCGGAATGAAACAAGCAAGAACATTATTAATTTGCCAACCCGCCTCTAATTTTTAATTTCATATTAAGTCTTCCCGGTATCTGATATGTTCATCAGGAAGTTCTAATAGTCTACTTTTTCATCATAAAAGCAAGGCTTGCTGAAATGAAGCACTCCGTCTCAACATTTTAAAGTTTAGCCACGTACTTTATGCAATGGTACGTGCACATTCCTACACTACATTCCTTATTATACATGAATGTATACTGAAAGATGTGTGCTTGCTCTATTGCAATTTTGTGATAAGCTACCTTGCGTTCTGTCTATCCGCTTTTACCAGCGATGAACCTTGTAGATGTTACGCCAATGCAGACATTGAGAAGCACCGTGGATTTGCACGTATAATACTCTAGTGCCCCGGGATGATTTAGTGCTGTGTCGGGATGAAATGTAGCCTATTACTAAATGGCAAAAGTACTCTGTGTCGTTAGACTATGTCTGGGCTCTGCAGAGTGCCTGAGTCGTTGAAATTAGCTACATTCCTGGACATTCATAGTGACGTGATTTTTGTCCAATAAAATAATCGTTAGCTTTAAAACCGCGGGCTCCGCCCAATCAGAAAAGAGCTTTGCATGCTACCAGGAGGTCGGACTTGCTATTTCAGCAGGTTAGTGTGAGTTGCAACAGAGAGATGCACCCCGACGCAGACTTTGGCAAACTTAACCTATGCTTTTGGATAGGTGCCATCTAATTGGTTGTAGGCTGTTCGTGGAGGATGGTATGCCACAGCAGAATGTTTTGATGTATTCTATTTAGTTTACCACAGGCTATTCTCATTATCTTTCTAATGGCTTCTCTTAAAAAATACAAAGGAATATGGTGTGTGGACAAGTCTTGAAGAAGATGTTCAACTCCACTTGATAACTCTTCCACTTCTATTTTATAATAAGTACTTCCATTTCCAGTTGATAATAAGTAGGCCTATGTATTGTTGTCCCGCACTCTGTAAGAATCTGCACTCGGCTCATGCGCTCAGATATCCAGGTGGTTGGCTATGCCAGCGCGGGTGTTTGGTTATGCCCAGACGTATCGCTTGCTCGAGAGGTGGAAAGGGGCTGGACAACAGAAAGGACGACTCTGTGACGGAGGTCGCTACCCTGGACAATGCCTAGGGGGCGCCCAGTTGACTTGTTTCTTACGGCTATTAACCAGAAATTGGCCAACATAATGTTGATTGTCAACCGTTTCTATAGACAAAATTGTCTTTCAATGGTTAGTCTGCTGCTAGCTGTATGGCTGTGATACGGAAATTCGATGGCATATGATATGTTATTCTGCAAACGCCAAAGGATGTTTCTGTTCGTCTAGTCCTTTCTTGGATACCATATGGTAGCCTATGCCTACTAAACGATCCATTTCAGAGACTTATATTCAATATCACCTCCTATACAGGCTAGGGCTCGTTTGGAGAGCAATACTCGTTGCCAGAATAGATTTGATACCATTCTATCAAAAGTACTACGTCTCTGGGAAGATACAATTATTTTTTGAGGTTTTGATGTCGTAGCTGGGCCTATTTTCTCTAACATTGTATTCATACTGATACATTATTTAGGGTAGAAGTGGATGTAGTAGCCTATTAATCAAAGAAAAAGACTAGCTAAACCCTAACCCTAAGGATTCGATCAATCTGACTGGCATGTAGTTTTTTAAGCAATAGGGGTTTGGTTGAGGTTAGCAGGGCACTCACTGTTGCATAACATGCATGTAGTCTTATATATCTGATTCTGCTCCCAATTTATGTGATGTGCATCTCAGTGCCTGGCCATATCGTCTTTGTTTTGTTATTTCAAATGATATGAGCATGTTTACCAAGTCTTACATCGCTCACCATGTTGCATCTGAGAAACACACAAGCTACTGTATTTACCTGTAGGCCTATTTATGGGTCTGTGTTAACTATTGGTGCCTCCCTAATAAACTAAACAATACATCACTATACCGCAGCCTCACAGATTTTAGGTTTGAGAATTATCGTAAAGGCTAAAAGCCGGTTGGCCAGACGAAGCAGTTGACGTCTACAAAATCAGTTGTATGATATAGACTACCTCAAGTGTGTGCTCTGATCTTCCTTGATCCACTCCCTCTCTAACCTAGCCGTTTCGGGGGTATGAAATGTGGTGTGTGAGAATATCCTGCTGTTCCTCTGATGTGAGGCACTGTCCCACACTACTCCTCTCATCTGCAAACGTTCGCCGTAATAATCCACGAATTAAATAAACACTATTTTAATAATAATTTAGTTTAAGAGACACTACGATTATACATACTCACTGTGATTCATGATTCGAGCACGCTAATATTTGTATCCTGCTCTGGACAGTGTCTATCTATGACAGTCTCTCTTTCAAAGATTAACTTAAAGGAACAAACCACAGTGCCATCTTATTGGTAGCCCGTCCTGTTTGTCCGTTAATTTACTTATATTTTACTATCTAGAGTAGCCAACTGAAATTCCCACACAATTGAAACGTTGGCGTTTCTTTCAAGAGACCGTGGATGGCGGTGGCGGAGCTACGATGATAGAGCAGCAAAGAGTTTGTCCTCCGGGCAGTGTGGATAAAAGTGAACTGTAGCCGGACGGGACTCGGTGAGGCGACAGTGTCGTCTCTGCTCTGTGTTGAATTGAATGGACACAGCTCGCCATTTCAGCTTCATTTTCTTTTAATCTCAGGTTGAAATAAACAGGAATTGCCAGTGAAGTGCCAGTTTTACAATACTCAACTATCTTGATTTTTAAGGATTTTAGCATTTTCCCGAGCCGTAGCCAGTCTTCCTTGTGCGTAAATCCGATAGACTGTGGACTCCACGGTAAAGCCAGACCACATGCCTGCAATGCTTTCGGCTGATGTGAACGTTCGAGTCGACCCTGAAGAGGAATGCTGTGCAGTTAATTTCAGAGTTTTTTCTAAAGAATCCAGAAGAATCCTTCACTGACAGTCGCTTTTTCGAATATGGGAGAAAACCACCGTTCAGCGATTAAGTAGTTTTCCTGCACCTTGTTTTGCCTAAAAAAATCTGTGCATTTTCCGGAACAGCTCTGTATCGGGACTTGTCTTTAAGTTGATCATGCCACTGATGAAAGTTACTCCCACTCCAGTGAAGGGGACTGCTCTGCGACTTTAACTGCAGAGCACAGTAAATATGTGCGGAGAGTGGACGCTGTAACTCGAGGCGGGGTTAAGGTTCAGCTCTATGGAGCGCTGAAACGTTGGTTGCAGTTCGTAGAGTTGGAAATGTGAAAGCAAGAAGCAGGGTTTATTTTTTTCCCTCTCTCCCTTCTCTCTGTCTCTCCTTTTTTTCTTTTCATACACACGGACACAACCATCACGCGTACACGGACACACATAGACTCTTCATACACCCCCACACATACACAAACACACATACACACACTCACACACACCAGCACATACATAAACACGCTGACTTGTAACAGTTATCCAAACATACACTCATACCTCACAAATTCAAGATAAACACCAGATATGTATTCGCCGCTATGTCTAACACAGGTAAGTGAGCATTTTGTTTGTATTTAACCTTATTTGTTGCATTTCTGCGTTCTCTCTCGTCGGGGCGGGACTGGCAATGTGAGGCTAACGTTGCTTAAGACAAGTAACTTTGTGTGCTGCGGCCGTTCCAGGTCTGACAGAGCCATCTGAACTAACTACCACATGGCGGATGGCGACCGCCTGGTACTGTACAGTACATGCAGCCTACACACGTATTTGTGTTTGTAAATCTGGGAACTCTTATGTTTGATTATTGACTACGGCAAAACACTACTTTTGTGCAGGACTTTGTCATCGCTGCATGTTAAGCTATGGTCTACACACTGAAAGAGACGGAAGGCGAAAACTGTTCATAGGAAGACTTTGTAGTTTCCATGTCCTGGATGTAAACGTTTGTTTCATGCCACATCTTACAGTATCAACAATCATTCTGCTGTTATATCCAAACATAGCGTAATGCACACACTTTCTCGCGTTTGTCAGTCGTTATTCATCTACTGACACAATTAGTTGCTCACCAGTATTTTGCCTGACTTGAACAGTAATTTGTCCAGGTGTCCAAGGCTCTTTGCCTCGATTTTGGTTCTTAAGAGCTGCTAGAATAACGGTGCATTTGATAAGCACCGAGACGTCGTCAAAACTCTTTGAGGAGTGGGAGTTTTATTGGCAACTAACTTTTCCCTGAACAACAGTTAGTTCAGCAAGATCTGTAGACTACTATTGTTTTATTTTTTACTCTTTGAAATTCCATGCAATGACAACGCAGGAACACAGTTTAGTGGCTTAACGTGTTTGATTTCTCAACTTTTTAATCCTTGGGAATCGACAGCTATTGTGCAACGCCTTTGATGAAGCCCATTTTGGATACAGGGTTTGTCATTAGACCCGTCAAGCATATGATTCAGTCGTATATTTGAGCAAGAAGAAAATTCGGTTTTAATGGTCGGTGTGTGTTTAAATTTGAAATATCATTTAGGTCAGCTCTCTGGGTCTCTAGCTTGCCCGGCTTTTCCAGCAGTGTCAGTAGTAGTTCGAAACGCATCTGTGGTTTAGGCCCCCGTCGCATTTGACAGAAGAAAAAATATTTAGAGACACTCTAAGTGTCTAAAACAAAAAAAAAATGACAGTGTGTTTGGTTAACAAGGGAAGGCTTGTGGCAGCTTTTGGTGTAGGGGCAGCAGTTTTTCCCGGGGTTGTACAGAATGGGCAAGCGCGGGGGTTAGGTAAGGTGACAGCTGCGGCTTTATTAGTTGTAAAAATAAACAAATAATATTCAGTTGCGTTCCATTGATCAGTGGTACATACCCAACATTCAAATTTACATTTACAAGTTACATCTTTATTTCATGCATTGCCTACTCGTAATGCATTTGTCAGAATGTGCATTACTTTTTAAATTGTACAGCTGTTGGGCAGTTAAAATCAATTTTTTCCCAAATTTCAGTCCTGCCTGCCCAGTCACAAACCATTTCTCACCACTGGATTCCTTACATACTTTTATTGTAAGTTAGAATGGAGTCCTTTTTGGAATTTGGCAAGAATTATACACCAGAGAAAATGCCTGTGTGCTGCAGCTGCATTAGTTTCACAGGGATCTGTCAAATCAGTTTGTGTGCAGCTGGACTAAAAGATGCGAAAACCGTCAACAGTAAAGTGGAAAACAAAAGGTAATGCAGACACAAATTAGGCAGATTATTGAATGGTGTATGACAAAGGCTATGTGAGGGAATGAAATATAAAAAATCAGTAAAATTACAAACAAACTCTATATCTGCATTTTATAAACATTGAGTGTTTATTTACGGTTTGTTTTCATTTTTGGAGTATGAATTGATCACAATGTATTCATAATTCATAATTCACAAAACGCTGAATAATTAGGCCTATACATTTCTTACCTTTCCACCTGACTCCTAATATCCTAATATTTCTTAAATGACCTCACACAGTTCTAACTGGAACAAGTTGTAAGTCCGTCTAACTAATGAGAAATGTATTTATGTCAAAATGAATTTATGTAAAATAGCAGGTATTATCAGTTGAGGTTCTTACTTAATTGTTATGGTGTACAATTACCTTCTTACAGTGAAATATTAAAGACTTTTTTCCTTTTAGTTAACTTGTAAAATAAGAGGAATATAGTCATGTTAATCCTGAAAGAAAGTCTTAATTCAAGCCGTGTGGGACAAATGAATGAAATACCCATATAATATAAAAAGTCATATTTTTCAAAGATTATGTGTCATTTCGGAGAAATGTGGAAAAATCAGGTCAAGAATGGCTTTGAATACTGGGCTGTCCATGATTGGACAGGTACAGTGGCAGTTTCCATTAACTGCTAATGTTTTTCTTTTATTTATAATTTATAATATACAAGGCAGTGATTTGTCTCTGGCAGGAGTTTTTATATTTCTAAAGTACTTTGTTCTTGCAGACGTGAGGTAGTTTTTTTTGAGGCCATGAGTCGATTCTAGAACAGTGGTTTAGATCTGAAGAGCGGTGTCTTCTGCACTTTTGTCCTGAGTGTTAAGGGCTCTTTCCACTGCTTCAAAAAGCTAGTTTCACTGCAGAGAGTGAGAGTGAGTATGAGTGTGAGTGTGAGTGTGAGAGTGAGTCTGAGTGTGCGAGGGATAGAACCGGCGCTCTGAGCAGAGTGTGAGTGTGAGTGTGCGAGGGGTAGAAGCGGCGCTCTGAGATGCCTTTCCCTCCCCAGCACTCCTCGCCCGTCCCAGCAGCCAGCCTCACACAGTCTGTAGCTGACTTTTATGGGAGAGACCGACCGCAACAAAAGGAGAAAGTGCTCGCTGTCGACTCCCTCGTAATTAATTCTCTGTGTTGTGGTGCTACAGAGCGGGTGTCAAAAGAGCAGGATTACCATCATTTGGATTTGAAATGACAGTTTTTTCTTCCTTTGGTGAGATGTTATCTGTGACCTGTTATTTGGGGGCATCACGTCTGTCACCAAGGTGCACGGAAGAACTTCACAGCTGGAAGTTAAGCTAAGATGAAGCATTTCATCAGCTTCTCTTTCACCACCGAATGACTCGCAGACACACACACACACACACACACACTGTGGCTCACATTGATATGTTCTCCTTGTATAAACATGGGAACGTGTCTGTTTGTGTGCCTGCAACTGAGTACTCTCAGAATTTAAAATGCCCTCTTCAGTTTAACGTCTGATCGGGTTTGATAGAATTATAGAATTTTTCACAGCAAATTCAAACAATGCTTAGGACAAGTAGTTCAGGCAAAATCCTCCAACGACAATGGATAAATATCTGCTCTTAAGGAAAGACATTTCAAAGAGTCTGGCTTAGGATGCTCAGTGTTGCTGAAGGCAGATAAGAAAATGAATTTACTGGATTTAATCCAAGATGAAAGAAACAATGCAATATGTGTGCCCCAAAGGCAGGGGAGTTAGCAGACAAAAAGGTTCTTGTCATTTTTGTTTATTTTTATGTATGCATTTTTATTAATATTTTTTTCTATTTGGTGTGAAGTGTTTTTATAGATTTTAAGTGCAGCACGTGCCGAAACACACATATATCCACACACACACACACACACACACACACACACACACACACACACACACACACACACACACACACACACACACATGCACACACACACACACACACTCACTCACTCCTCTCTTGCACATAGTCGGTCCTACTCACAGAATCCACACATACTCATAAAGTGAGAAATGTATCTAAATTTAAGAGACAGGGATATAGTTAGGATGTAAGACAGACTGTGGTGTTAGCTTGTACAGAGGTCTTTGAATTTTAGCTGAAATACATTTCTGAATTACAAACATAACATGGAAGTGATGCATTAGTGATTACGTGTTGCTCTGCAACAGTTAAGAATAAATCAGTAAATTCTAGCATGTTTGTTGGTACTGTTGATAATGTACTGCAGCTTGACTAAAGGTTTTGTGGAAAAGCATGATGCCAGACTAGTCTTTTGAAGCTTCATATCGATAGTTCCTGTCATAGTTGAGGCTGTTACTTCACTGGTGTGTTTTCGGATCAACACCCCTTATCTTTTCTACCGCTTCTAGCTTGTTTTCTTTGCTTTTGTTTGTTAGACCGCGAGCTTTGCTTGCTTTGTGGCGACTTTTGTGTTCAAGGGGCACACTGACGCAGCTGAGGCCTGTTGTATTTCACCTTAGATTTTAGACTCCTAGAACAACCTCGTTATTGGTGTGAGCCTAGGCAGTTTTGTGCTCTCTATACAGTTTTTAAAACAGGAACAGTGCAGTTAGAATGTGATTGTGGCATGCATTTTTTTTTTTTTTAAGGTTCGTGTGTGATTATTCAGAATATGTAATGGTGTTTTACTAGCTGGGGCATGTCTGTTGTCAACTGAAGTATAAATTACTATTGTCTTTGTAATGGCAGATTTGTGACATTTAGTTAGAAGATGTAGTTAGCGGATTTGGATGGAAAGAGACTATAAATAGTAGTTCAACGTATACATATATTTTAATATTTACCTATTTTGATTGGCTGTAAAGAACTATATACTGTACATGTTTATAGTTATAGATATGCTCTCATATATACTCATATATAACAAGCTAGTCGACAGATACCCTCGCCTGTCGTGTGGGAAATGTGTATCCGACATTTTTTTAAATAATTTTGGAGAAAGAAAAATGGCCATGTGTATAATCCTGTCAGAGGTTATTGTGACTCTGTCAGGATTGCATTTGGTTAAGTAACATGAGCCTGGTAAACTATATCTTTGCCCCAAACCACGCTCACCTCCTTTAGTTTTTGCATGTGGCAGGTGGAACCACCTCAAATCTGCACGGAAACACAGCAGTCCCCCGGTTCTTGTTTATACCCCCTCTTGCCTCTTGTCTTTGACGTAGGCCCAAAGGAAAATTGAATTGAAAACTAGGACTGTTTTTGGATGCTGTCTTTGCTTAAAGTGTGAGTGGAAGTGTGTCTGAGCATGTCTGTCTGTATATGGGTGTGTGTGTGTCTGTGTATATGTGTGTGTGTGTGTGTGTGTGTGTGTGTGTGTTGGGGGTTACATGGAGAAAGGATAAAAATAGACCGACAGCTTTCCCGCGCGGTTGTTGCTTTTTCTCGGTCCTGGCAGACCCCAGCAGACCTGCATTCTTGCCAGAGAGCCAAGATACGGCCTAGTCAGGCCCCTCTCCCTGCTCGCTCCCTCCCTCCATGCAGCTCACAAACACACTCGCGTTATCGTGTGCCGCTCTGCTAACGATGCCAAAGGAATGTTAAATATAAATACTCTCTTTTCAGACGTATGTTTGAGTATGTGTGTCAAAGTGTGGGCTAAAATTGAAAGCAAAGCTTAACATTGGAGATCAGGCTCTACTGATTTAGAGTAATATAAGAGAATGTATATATGCTGACAGGAATAAATGCTCTGATTACAAGCTTTCAGTGATTTATATGGATCTTAAATTTTGAGGCTTTGTATTTTAAATATTTTGTGTTTGGTATGTTGTACAGGATGTATGTTGTCTGTCTACACATTTATATGTCTATATATATTTGATCTTTTTTATAAGTCATTGCAACAAAACATGTCAGAAAAATGTGCACTCTGCAGCCGATATATTTATTTCATATATTTGATCCTTTTCGACAGTGGTACAGTAGGTAGAGAAGTCGTTTAGTAATCAGAAGGTTGCTAGTTCGATTCCCTGTCGAAGCGTCCTTGAGCAAGACACTGAACCCCTAATTGCTCCTGATGTGCAGTGTGCCATCAGTGTAAATGTAAAATGTGTATACATTGTAAGTCACACATATGTAAGTCGCTTTGGATAAAAGCGTCTGCTAAATGACTGAATGAATGTGAATGTAAATCTCTGTGTCTGCAGGATGAATTCCATCCCTTCATTGAAGCGCTGCTGCCTCACGTGCGAGCCTTCGCGTACACCTGGTTCAACCTGCAGGCCCGCAAGAGGAAGTACTTCAAGAAGCACGAGAAACGCATGAGCAAAGAAGAGGAGCGCGCCGTCAAGGACGAGCTGCTCGGCGAGAAGCCCGAGGTCAAGCAGAAGTGGGCCTCGCGTCTCCTCGCCAAGCTGCGCAAGGACATCCGGCCCGAGTTCCGCGAGGACTTCGTCTTAACCGTCACGGGCAAGAAGCCGCCGTGCTGTGTGCTGTCCAACCCCGACCAGAAAGGCAAGATGAGGCGGATCGATTGCCTCCGTCAGGCCGACAAAGTGTGGCGCCTGGACCTGGTCATGGTGATTTTGTTCAAAGGTATTCCACTGGAAAGCACGGACGGCGAGCGGCTAGTAAAGTCCCCGCAGTGCTCGAACCCGGGACTGTGCGTGCAGCCACACCACATAGGAGTTTCAGTGAAGGAGCTCGACCTCTACTTGGCCTACTTCGTGCATGCTGGTGAGTACCCCCTGTTTGCCAAGTCTTTCCTTTCCCTGTCTCTCTCTCTCTGTTGTCTTCACCTCGAGCTGATACATTGTTCCATACACAAACAGCACCACTAACATACAAACATACAAACATGAATTTTACCATTGGTTAGCTGAAAGCACCCATACTTATTCAATGTTTTAATTTCAATGTCGTACATAGAGTCCTAAAATCCTAAATTTGAAAGGGAACAATAGTCATAAGCAGAGACCAATGACATTTAGGAAGGTTTACACACCTCATCTCAATGTCTCTCACCTTCAGCAGAACCCTGCAAAGTTCAGCAGTTCTCTGTCTTCTAAGCGGGAACCAATGTTATCTGTGGCAGACACCCTTAATTTCATCTGCAGTCAATAAGGCAGCGGGCAGGTGGAGCGGAGCAGGGCATCCATGCCAAGACAGGCTCCCCGGCTGGTCATTCACTGGTCTAAGATGGGCCAGATTTTTTTGAAAAGTTGGCACAGGCCGAGCCTGTTATCTGAAACAAGGAAGAAAAGAGGAGAACGAAAGGAAAGCAATCATTTTCATTGTGAGAGAGATTGCCAGAGTGTGCCAAAAGCACGATTTCGTCAAATAAATGTCATGGTGATGAAACAGAGCTATTGAGTGGAGTGTATAGCGGTGTGGAAATCTTGTTGAATTATGAATTTTAGATATTTTAAAGTACATAACATTTAAGGGACTATTTTCATCGAACAGCTGTCTTGCATTTTTTACATAAGCGAATGAAATATTTTATAGATCCATATTGGTGTCAGAATTCTGACCAGGTCCCTTACGTAAAAGTGGGCAATTCTTTCCCCCACTCTTACCATGAGCAAGGTTGTGCTTTTTCCGTGAACTCCTGTCACTCACTTCTCTGTGAATAGCAGTCGGACAGAGAGAAGTCCGGTGCTGGCTTCTGATGGCGAAACTGCTAATGGGCAGGAGACAGCAGGGGATCTGTCTCGCCCTGACAGCAACACAAACACGGCCTTTCACTCACAAGGCACGGAGTGCGCTTTGTCTCGCGCAGTCAAAACTGAGCACCTTAATTACGCTCGTTTCCTCAGTGAAGCGGACTCTTTCACCACAACCTCCGCCAGTCAGTCAGACAAGGCCTGAGTAAGGCCTCTCTAGCGGGAGGGGAGGAGGGGGGGTGGGGGTGGGGGTTGTGCCTCTATGTGTTAGAGCCAGAGTTGTTCATTTTGGTAATGTGGAGGTGAAACTAGAGGAGCAGCGTTAAATGCCGTGCTGATAGAGATGCTGGGCCGAGGCTGAGTCTGAGGCCGAGCGGGGTGTTCTCAGACGGGAGGCAGAAGCACAGGGCTCCACTCGGGTCGGGTCGGGTCCGGAGGGGGAGCGTGTGAATCATCTTGACTTAGTCCGCCCACTACAGGCGAGCGAGCTCCTTTGAGCTTTTTGTCTGAACAAGTATGAGCAGCTCACCGTGTCTCTGCTCCTGCTCGGTCACAGCGACCCGCCGGAGTCCTGAGTTTTGATGTTCCGAAGCTCCATTCAGAGGCACTGCGCTCCTGCTAACATTCTAATCGCTCGCATTGGAGGGCTTTTTTTCACATTGGTCTCGGCCGTGAATAAGAGGTGTCAGCAAGAGAACAAGGAAATACAAAGCCGGGAGAGAAAGAGAGAGTGCCTGTCGAGTGTGGAGGTCTGCCCACTGTGGGGTTTACAGTCTCTGCCCTTCTCTCTCTCTCTCTCTCTCTTTCTCTCTCCCTCTCTCTCCCTCTCTCCCTCTCTCTCCCTCTCTCTTTCTCTCTCTTTCTCTCTCTTTCTCTCTCTCTGTCTACCTTCCACTCTTTGTCTCTCTCTCTCTCTGTCTTGTTCTTTCAACTCCTCCCGTAAGATCAGATTTCTTCTTGTGTCTTATTTAAGGCAGTGGAGCTCCCTTGATTAAAAGCCATCTAAAGAGAGCTGAGCCCATCCTCCGATGCCTAAGGTGGTGTTTTCTGAGGGCAGCTGATGCCAGTAATTAAAAGTGCCCCTCACTGCAGTCAGATTGGCTGGCAGAGTGGGCCTTGACCACTGCTCTTCTGCGATAACACCATCGATCTTGTTATCAACTTATAGCTCGGTTAGCCTTTAAAGCCACTATCAGGTTAATTAGTAATACACGAACACATTATGCTGCAATAATTAGCGATATCAAATTGGTTTGAACCCTCTCTCAGACTTCACGTGTCGGAGCTGTGACATTGTCCTTTACCTTCAGACAGTTTAAATAATGCAGTGACAATCAATGGTAATGAAAATGTAGCTTTTGAGTGCCATTTTGACTTGGCTTCGAGCGGGGGGAACATGTGTATTGTTTTAGCTTGAAGTGTGAAGATTGGACTCGTATATACAGATGTCACAAGGCCCTTTGGTGCGAAGCCAGCTGAGACACCCATGTCCAAAGTCATCGGTTGACGAGTCAGTCTGAGTTGTCTAGTATATACGCTGGTGTCCCACACTCACAAGGGTGGATCATGTGTCAACTCTAAGAACAATGTTGTGTCAAAGCTACCAGCACTACTACTACCTCCCATAGCAGGCAGTGAGTACAGGGCTCATTTACAAGCTCATTCTTCTGCCATTCAACTGGCGTCAGGATCACAGGAATGCTCCACACTAACCAAAGGTCGCAGCTTAAGATGTCAGGGTCGTGACCTTATCTTCCAGGCATTTGACCTCTAAGATAAACAAGCCACCTCATTAGGGTCTATTCAGGCGTGCACACCACTTTCGCTCAGTGGGGTGACCTTTGACATGGCTCTTAAAACAGGTGTCTTGGTTCAGGGGGGGGGGGGCGGTTTTGTTTGACTGAGTTAAGTTTCAGAGCTTTAAGTTTGGAAAGGGTTTTGCAGACTTCTTGTTGGATGTTTGCTTGATAAACAAAATGGCGCAGTGCTACATTGTTTGTGTACAGTCAATATAAACTATTCAATCCAATTCAATTAAACCTTATTTTTACAGTCCAATAACAATTTAAATTGTCTCATGGCGCTTTACAGAGCCTGAACCCCATAGAGCAAGCACTAAGGCAATGGTGACAAGGAAAAACCTTGGGCAGAACCCAGCTCGTAAGGGGGGACCCATCTTGGGGCCGGCTGGGTAGAGAAATATAAAGGGGGGGGGGGGGGGGGGGGACAGAAGGAAAAGAGAGAATCAGAAGCAAGCAGAAGAGTTCATACATGCATCAGGAAATCATGGTGCATGCAAGATTACATGATACACACACGATTGATAGTGGATCAAATTGGAGAGAGCCCGTATTTAAAGTAGTAGTTGAAGAACAGCTGAATGGGTATACAACGTGTTCACAATGCCAGCATGTAAATGTATTGTTCTTACAACATATAGAGGATGTTAATGAACTCATAGGACAGGGTTCTTCTTAATAGAATGAGCAGATGGTTGGGATTGTATTAGTAGAGAAGTGGTCCTACTGTAGGGAGAGAGAGACGAGAGACAAGTTAGTGCACCGATTAAAAAAGATAAGATAAAAAGATAAAAATTATAAAAATGACTTGTTACAGTAGCCAGACACCAGAGAGATGGCATAGAAATGAGGAAGAAGAAGATGTACAGCATGACGCATGAGAGGGCCTGGGCAGCCTAGGCCTATGGCGGCACAACTGTTGTATTCACTGTTGTCACTGAGGATTTATATTGTTGTTTATAATGGTGTATTTATAATTATTATAATTATTGTAAATGAGTGGATATGGAATTCTTTCATAATTTTTTTACAAACATATTTTTTTCACAAACTATCATTGGGATTCATGACTCTGATTTGGTTCTAGTGGTGTTTTAAAGTCTGTTTTTTGACTGGTGCGTCAGAGATTTGTTCAAGTTGACCAGAGGATTAGCTGCTCGGTTTAGCAGTGCTTGGTTTTCTGTGGTTTAGAAGGCCACGTGCAGGTGGTGTCTGTTACAGGAATGAAACTTCACGGTGAGCTGAGAAACCAAGTATATTAATGACCCAAATATAATCATAAAACCAAATATAATAACTATTTTCATTATTAAAATGTCTTTGCAAATTTGAGTTAGCAAACGGTACCGTTTTTAGTTAAAAAAAAAACTTTGTGAAGCCTTCATTGATGAGAGCAGGGGAGCTCTGCACCATAAAGCTGCTTAGGGTATGTTTACTGAGTGATACTCGTGTCACCCCTCTGTTGTTTCGCTGAGAGCCACACAATGAAAGGATATCGCTGGTCGTGAAAGATAACATGCCTGCGATAGGACCTATGTGAAAGTTTCCAGGCAAGTCGATAGATATTTATGTTACATTTACCTGGTGTGACCCCAGTGGAGATTAAACAAACTGTTTGTGCGTGTGGTGGACGTCTGCAAAGAGACCTGACCTATTTCCCCCCCTGAGCCTTTAAAGGGATTTGGTGCCTGTTGCCCTTCTGAACTAGTTAGCAGCTCTGATGATGTGTCTTTAAGGTGCCACCAGCTAACGTTCTGTCAGGAGTTATCAACATTGTTGTGTCTCACACAGTAAAGAGTGTTTGGCGTGTCGCACGTAAGGTCTCACGAAGCATGAACAACGTTTGTAGTGAAGGTGAAGGGAATCTGACAAAGGATATCACAAATGAGGATTTTCTCCTTCAAGTATCCCCCCCCTCCCCCCCTCCCCCCCACCCCAACCCTCCGCGGGGCACGAAACCAAATCTACCAATATCTCCTGTCTGACTTTTGGCCCGTCTCACATTACAGCCATTTTATATTTCCCTTTCTTTTCCACGGGGCGGAGAAATAACAACAATTGTGAGCTATTGAAGGCGAGTGTGGGCTAGACCACAGGCCTTTGTTGTGGCTGCTGCAGCACACATTGTGGTTCGGGAACACCCCTACCCCCCCCCCCCCCCCCACACCGCCTCATTTTGGGCTCTCCCTTCTGTGTAAATCCCACTAAACAGCACCAGTGCCTCAACAATGACCGTGTCCCTCATACTCTCTCACACACACACACTCACACACTCACACACTCACGCTCTGCCATTCATTAAAATCGAGGTTAGTGCCCATTCATAAAATAGAGACACATTGTCAGACGTTGGAAGTGAATTCACAATAAGTTTGGGTACAGTAGACACAGAGAGCCCGATCTGAAGCAATCCCTGCTCCTGGCGCTCACCCAGTGCACAGGGACTGGAGGGGAATGAGTGATGAAACACTGCACAGTCATTTTTAATATCATTTGATATGACCTCCTTTTGAACCATTTTTGCTGCAATTTTATTGGATTAAACAAAGCAGATAAGGTTTCAGATGGGAAATATTGTAAGGTTTGCGTGTGTGTGTGTGTGTGTGTGTGTGTGTGTGTGTGCGTGTGTGTGTGTGTGTGTGTGTGTGCGTGTGTGTGTGCGTGTGTGTGTGCGTGCGTGCGTGTGTGTGTGTGTGTGTGTGTGCGTGCGTGCGTTTTACAGTGCTGTTCCTCTGTGGGTACATTTCTCATAAACCTGATTGCACGGCAAATTCAGGTAATCCGTTTAATGTCTATTGTTGGTTGTTGATCTCTCTCTGCAGATTTGGAACATATTCTCCTGCTCCAGACAGGAGGTTTTAGACATTTATAATCATGAAATGAAACAAACAAACAAACAAAAATACAGTTGTTTACATTTGTCTAATCTTTCAGTGACCATCCACTCTTTTCAGTACTGGTTTTTCTTTCTTTTGTTGATTTGTTTTCTTCCTTTCTTTCTTTCTTTCTTTCTTTCTCAGAGATACAGAGCTGCTTTATGCATTTAGAAGTGTAAAGTACATCTGATGAGATTAAGAGAATACATATGTCAAATCAATGTCTTACATTTTTGAGTCAAGTAAAAATGCTAAACACCCGTCTGGAAGCCAGGGAACTCTGGTGGGTTCTGTGTCCTGTTCGAGCCCCTTCACCCAGGGACCAGGGTAGAGGTCCTGGCCACTGCCTGTCTTAATAGTGGAGTGGGGCCTTTTACGGATGTTCTGTTCATACCTTTGCAGAAGAAATAAATGCATAGGGTGGTATGACCTTTGCTTTATATGCATCTCTCTGCAGGTTTTGTCTGTTTAGCCATGAGGAAAAAAAGCAATGGCAGTTCAGAAGAATGCCTATCCTTGTAGGTCGCCCTGTTTTACAGGAAGCGTTAACAGGAATTCATATTTCCACATGGTATATGTGTTCCTCCCGGAGAGCAGATTATTTTTCCCTCCAAATCCAAAAAAATGTGCTAAGTTCCCAAGGTGCAGTGCGAGAAGAGACGCCCCTAATGGGCAGGCAGGCAGGCAGGCAGGCAGGCAGGCAGGCAGGCAGGCAGGCAGGCAGGCAGGCAGGCAGGCAGGCAGGCAGGCAGGCAGGCAGGCAGGCAGGCAGGCAGGCAGGCAGGCAGGCAGGCAGGCAGGCATCACAGGAGTGGAACGTAGACGTCTCTTGAATTTTAGAGCCCGAGCTTTTGGCAACCTTCTGAGAAAGGGCCCTTTGTATCCGCATGCCATTCAACAAGAGGCCCATTGTCTTAAGCCTCCGCTAGCAGCCAGCTAGCCCCTTGCTCCGTCTGTATTGGGAGATCTTTGATTGTATTAAGGCCTGATGAGGCCTGTGTTCTGAATGGTGGGCAGACGGCTCATGTGCGCCACAGGCTTGCCACGACGGCGAGAAGGGGGGATGGGAGGAGGAGGCGGCGAGAGAACTGTGTGAGAGATCTAATTACCCTACCGCTTCTCCCTCTCTCCGCCTCTCTCTCTCTCTCTCTCTCTCTCTCTCTCACTGTCTGTGTCTCTCCTATCATTCTGCTTTGCATGAGAAACACACAGACATCATGGAACACTGCTCTTCTTCCCGCCCTTTTCCTCTGATGTGGGACGTGGCCCCTGTGTCCCGCTCTTGTCACGTCTCATTCAAGTGTGTCGAAGAGTGTAATGAAACCGCTGCCAGTGCAAAATGAGCCTCAGATGCAAGGATGAAGAGCTGAAGCTCAATCTGATCATTTCAGATGAATGATAACCTCTTCATTTTTTTTTTAGAAATGGGATGGAACTCTAAATTCTCTTAATGAGTTCTGTACATTTGAAAAGTCTTCATCTCTTGGCACTCACTGTAGAGGGGACCCAGATCACACACACACACACACACACACACACACACACACACACACACACACACACACACACACACACACACACACACACACACTCACTGTAGAGGGGACCCAGATCAGTGGTATTTGCCCTGTTTCCATCTGTCTTTTTTTTTCCCTTTTTGGTTAAATGTCAATTCCTCCACCTCTTTATTGAAGCTGCCCCCTGGAATGTTCTGGAGAAGGAGACTGTCCTGTTGTAAAAGACACTTACCATCCTCTCTTGGCTCTTAGCAACACGGAGCGCCTCTCTCCCTCTCTCCCTCTCTCCCTCTCTCCCTTCCCCCTACCACCCTCTCTCCCATTCCTACTCCTCCCACCTCCCTCTCCTCTCTGCTGGGTCTCCCCCCCCCCCCCCCCCCCCCCCCCCAGTCTGGCTGCATGGCTCGTCCCCGTCCCTGGCCTGCAGGCTGAGATGGATTGCAGATGGATGTGCTGTGCTGATGGAATGTTGATCTATTTTGCCTGGGTGATAATGTCGATGATTTTGCCATGTGTGATTGTGTGTGTGTGTGTGTGTGTGTGATTGTGTGCATCGCTTTCAGATCATGAAGTGGTAATAGATCAATAAAGTAGCTGGTGTGTTTTTGTCTTTCCAAAAGCACCAGTCCGTGACCTGTTTGTGTGCCAGGCCCCCTGTTTGAGATTTCACTAACTCACCGTTACTTACAACACAACTATTGTTTTTTAGGCATCAGCGTTGATCAAATCACACCAGTGAAAATTCAAATCACAAATGTTGTAGTTTGAAACAGATTGCATCTATCTGTCTCCGTCTCCGTCTGTCAGCTCAGTGATTTGAAAGGTTGCGCTCGGTGCCAAGGGGGAGTGTGCGTCGATCTTTGCGGTTCAGAAGCGGGCCGTTTTTATTGTGTGCAGGAGCCATTTGGGAGGGAGTTTGAGAGGAGCGCACAGACATGAAACAGGACAGCTGTGCTTGTCTGTGGGGGAAACACTACAGATGGTGAGAGAAATGGAAAATAAACTACTGCATGGCTGCTGAAATATAGAAGAAGGGCGAGGGGTTTGCTGCTGAACGGGAGCTTCTCACATGGTGTATGTGTGCGTGTGTGTTCATGTATATGTGTGTGTGTGTGTGTGACAGGAATAACATTAGTATTTTTTTGTGTGTGCTGTGTTGTAGGGAATATGTTGCCTCAATTGCTTGTCTGCCATGACACCCTTTAAGCCCATCTGTCATTCAGCTGCGGTTCCATTGGCAGCTGTGGGGATTCACCCCAGCTAAACGCCATAGACCTGCTTTTCAAACACATGGTCCGTTTGATCACACTCCATGTCCACAGTGACAGTGTTAATACTCATACACTTACAA
>NC_045161.1:1393126-1398126 GCF_900700415.2 Clupea harengus | reverse complement strand
TAGTGCATAACTAATAGTTCTAACTGAACGAGTGTAGGTTAGATCAGCACAAAGTGCTTAAATAATCTCTAGTTCTTTTTTCTGTGGGTAGTGAGCCCTGAAGGAGTTAACTCTGCAGAGAGGCAGAGCTGTCCGGCAACTGGCCGCACAAACAAGGAACAAACAAAAAAATGAGAGAAAAAAACAACAACAAAACTTGCAGTTGCCGCCCCTGCGCTCATTTGCATGTGAATCCCCATTCATTCATTAATGCGCCATTAGGCTCTCATGAGACCTCCTCTCCAAAGGGTCCACACAGCCAGGGTCGCATCGCACTCGCTTCGCACAGGAAAGGCCCTTCTCTTTTTTTCTGCTCAGGCAAAGATTCACATCTTTTGTGAGCGCATCTATTTTACCTTATGTCAGGCCGTGTCAGCCTGATGGCGGCAGAATCAATGCGGCACAACAGTAACCCCACGTAAAGAGAGGTGCCGAAAAGAGGAGGTGGAGGAGGAGGAGGAGAGGGTTTTGGGAAGGAGGCAAGAAAGAGGAAGGGGGCTATGATGGTGAAGAAAAGGGTGGGGGCGATGGGGTACATCTGCCACCACCACACCCACCCCCACCCCCAACCTCCAAAGACCAAACCATTCCCACACTCTTGTTTTAGCACGGCTGGTTTGGACTAGAACAGACTCTACCATACCATTCCCCTAATTAACATCTCATCTGCATAACTTGTTGCATCCCCCCCCCCCCCCCCCCCCCCCCCCACTTCCCCCCCGGTTCCTGGCGAAACAATGCGGAGCAACTGAAGAGAGTTAATCCTGGAGCGCCCCGTTTCTAGATAAAAGCAATCTGCGTTTTAACGACTCTCTCTCCTCCGTGGCAATTAAAGCAGCCTCCCCTCAGCTCCCCGAGCCTCCAGACGCACGGCTCGCGCGGCCCGCACGTCTTCACGACGGCCAGGACAACCACAGGACACGTTTAGACTCGGTGATAATGAAGGGAGAAAGGCCAGGAAGTGCAGAGAGACCCGATTCTGTGTGGCAGGCAAAAAAAAAAAAACTCTGTCTGACCTCCCCAATTGACTGGTCTTTGGAGGAGGGCTGGATTGTTACTGACACCACTGTATACTATTTCACTGCTTTCCTGGGTTTGTGCATTTTTTGCATATCTGTACTGAGATAAATGTGATTATATGTGAAGATTATTTAATAAGGGAAACCTAATCGTAGTTTCAGAGGCTTGTTGGCATCACAGTGCAGGAGAATGCTGGAAGTGCTGGGGAAGTGCTTGAAAGGCAAAGTGGTGTTCTCAGGATCGATCCCCTGCGGTCCTGTCCGTGTTCAGTGAGAGGCAGGCCTGCTAGCCGTGCAGTGCTTCCCCACATCTTCTGGTTTCTCTAGATCTGATATCTGAGCCCAGTTTGGGCCTGAAGGAAAGTATGCAGTCTTGTGTTGGGGCTGGAGATTTCCTGTAGATGCAAACCAGATGTTCGATCTTGCATTGTTGGCATGCTATCCCATCCTGCCCTGATCTTGATGCGACAGGACCACAGTGATTCCTTCTTGAGTTGAAGATCCCAAGATCAGCCCACAACTCTGTCCCCCTCATCACAATTTCCATCAAGAAAAGAACACACAAAGAGATTTCCGTTTTTTTTTTCATATGGAAGGAAATCTGTAGACCTCCCATGGTCTTTCATTTTTGGACCGCTTTTCGCTGCCCCAAAGTCTCAAAAGGGGTTCTGGGGTTATATACATTGGGTTTGTCAGTAAGTGTGTGTGTGTGTGTGTGTGTGTGTGTGTGTATAGTTTAAATTTGTGTTGAGCAAAAGATCACCTAGTCAATAGGTTGCTCTGTTTGTCCAGCTCTCCATTTGTGCATCCATCTCCAGTGTGCTGCAGCTAGCTAGGAAGCAAGGCAGGAAGCACTTGCTCTTCTGGGTCTGGTAGCCCAGACACACACACACACACACACACACACACACACACACACACACACACACACACACTGAACCCCACTGCTTGAGGTTTTGGAATGAAAGAGAACAGAGGGCAGAGGTTTGGTTTGTCTGCTGTGTGTGTGTGTATGCAGCGAGTACACAGAGACACTGGTGTTTCTCTCCCTCCACCACACACACACACACTCACAGAACAGCTCCCTGGGCCTCTCTCCATCTCTGTCCGTCTTTCTTCTCCTCATGATTCAACACGAGGTCTGGAGTCCAAATGACATTTCTATCTGGTGTGTGTTGTGGTGCGGCGCTGAGATGATGGGGTTCAGGGTGTGTGTGTGTGTGTGTGTGCCCGCTGAGTTGCTGTGGCCCTCACACTCCCTCTGGCTGGCTGGTGGAGGGTGGTTAGTGTGGCTGGCCTGGCGCTCATTCCTCCACACTTCATCCCCCAGACATCACTCATACTCTGGCTTGTTTATTTCCCTCTGTGGGGAAAGACGGAGTAAGACATCATTTATTTTGGGCTTTTTTCAGTAGGCACAGTAAAAGTATGCAAAAGAGTAAAAGAGCGTCATCCCTCTCAGCCTTTGTTTTGGTGGGAAGAGGGCTTGATTTTTACACTGCAAGTTGCCATACAGCTTTTCTCATAGTGCTTACATTTACTCTGACAGAAACTGTATGACAATATACATTATATAGGGCATATAAGAACCATGTCATGTTACATTTAGCTCTGTTGATATGAACAGCTGGAAGTACTGAGATCTTGAGCTTTAGCAGATCTGGACCATTGGGAGCATCCCTCATCCTCATCCCTCACATCTTAATTGGGTGTGCTTCACGTGATCAGTGGCAGGAGTGTGTGGGAACATGTGTGATGTGAATTCATGTATTCAGTTATTAGAAATAGCGTGGAATATTAATTTATTGATGGCTGTTTCCCTGTAAGAACCAGTGTGCAAGTGCATGGTGCAGTCTTGCAGTCTTCAGAAGAATGGCCTAAGTCATGACGTTGGGTCTCCCCTGTCAGTGCAGACATCTCCCATGTCACCTCTCCACTCTGATGTCTGTTTCATATGGCCAACACTTGTCAATCAAAAACAGAATTATATTAGGTTGCCTAAATACTGAGTGGGTAAATTGCTTTATATTTTAATTCTGTAGTTGTACAATGAAGCAGTGACACATTGTTGATCAATATATATTTAATGTGAAATGCAAGACTCAACTCAACAACTCAACAATGTCCGTGACGACACACACACACAGTGATGTTATGAAGGTGGATGACTTTATTTCCACATCAGATTTGTTAGAAAGAAAAAAAACAATACGAAACAGAAACATTTCTGAAAAAGGTCTTCTCTGGTCTTATTTTCATTGGAAACACAAAAATTATCAGCGTCCCCTCCGTTCCCCTAGTGCTACGGCTGGATATTTAATCCGTCATCTTTGTTTTCAACAAACACAGTGCAAGCTGTTGCTGGCAGGCCGGCCGGCTCAGGCCCCATCTGGAGAGCGGTGCGGCGGGGCGCAGGGAATTAAGAGGGGGAATTTAAGTCGGGGTTTGCTTGGGAAGGCCTGATAACGCAGCCGCCCCGCGTCCTGTTTGCGTTGCTGCGACTGCCGTACCCTAATCTGTACGATGCATAATTGATGCTCCGTGTGTCAGCCTACACAAGGGGTCTGCCTTTTGTGCGTGTGTGTGTGCATGTGTGTGTGTGTGTGTGTGTTATTTTTGTGTTGTTGTTGTTATTGTTATTGACATGCATGTGTGCTGTCTGCATTGGAATGGGACTGACAGTGGGGTTTTAGGAGGCTCTGGGTGTGTTGGGGGGGAGGGTTAGGGGGGTCTCCTCCAGCTCGTCTCCTGCTCGTCCGGTTCCATAGAGGAGGCTGCTGGTGGGGAGGCGCAGATAAAGCCGTAGAGCTGCTGCAGCTGAGCAGACAGAGGAGACAAAGGCGTCCCTGTCACCGCCATCCTGACAGACACTGCCCTTCCCAACCATATCTAACATGCCTCTTTTTGTCACTCCACTTGGCAGGCAGGCAGCACCTTGTGTGTGTGTGCATGTGTGTGAGAACGAGAATGGCTGTGTATGTGCTGCCATTGTGTGTGTGTGTGTGTGTGTGTGTGTGTCTGTGTGTCTGTGTGTGTCTGTGTGCATGTTTATGTCTGTGTGTGGGTGAGAGGGAGAGAGAGAGAGGCAGCCTACGTGTTTGTAAGGGGGGAAAGAATGGAGAGTCATGTATATGGAAATGTGTATGTATAGACGACTCTGTGAGTTTATAAGATAAGGAGTCTCTCTCTCTGTGTGTGTGTGTGTGTGTGTGTGTGTGTGTGTGTGTGTGTGTGTGTGTGTGTGTGTGTGTGTGTGTGTGTGAGTGTGTGTGAGTGTGTGAGAGAGAGAGAGAGAGAGAGAGAGAGAGAGAGAGAGACATAAAGTGATATCAAGTAACCATATAGCATGTTTGTGTGTGTGTGTGTGTGTGTGTTTGTGTTTGGGACTTCTCGCTGGTTGCCTGTATGAGCCATTGATCAGAGCAGGTCAGGTTTCTGTGCGTTGTCTCTGCTCCAGTCAGCCTTCCTGACGCTCGGTGAGCCTCACTTACAATTAGCCCCCAGTGTTAACGCCTGTCTCTCGTACCACTACACTAATTACACCTCTCACGCACACACACACACACACACACACACACACACACACACATTTCACTCACTCACACTTTCCACATTGCATCCTTTGGAGATGGTGTCTACACACACACACACACACACACACACACACACACACACACACACACACACACACACACACACACACACACAGCAGAACGCTCAACCTGCTGGTGCTCGAGTGCTCATAATGTGGCCCCTAATCATTACGCTTTAAATTCACACATTATCATTATAGACACACATACTCTCTAGATAGTTTTGGAATAAAAATCTACTCGTTCTTGTTTCTAGCTCATCACCGACCCTTACCCACTCTGTCAGCAGTGCTTTGTTGTGCTCTACCTCTCTCTCTGTGTGTGTCTGCAGTATTGAGGATTAAAGCAA
>NC_045161.1:1370626-1380626 GCF_900700415.2 Clupea harengus | reverse complement strand
AAAAAAACGAGTTCTAGAGTGGAGACTTTTGAAAGTGCAACCCCACAGGAAATTTCTGTTTGCTCAAACCAAAACGATTTTATAGGATTCATTTATTCTCATAGTACCATTGCTTTGATAATCATTTAGTTTAGTTGTAGCTTGCAGCATAAGTTATGCAGATCTAGCTACATTTATGTTTATTTTTGTCTTTCGGTGTGACTGGTGATGGGTTCTCAAATGATTGTTGTGTGGATGCAAATCTTTTTGAAAACGCAAAGGAAAAAAATACTCCCAACAAAGACAACCGTGCAGGCAAGCATAGTCTCAGGCCTCTTTGTTTTATTTTGATGGTTTGTTGCAAACCATATGGTGCAGTGCTCTGGTCAATGTGGTGGGCGCTCTTTGGTGTGTGTTTGTTTGATCAGAGGGCAGCGGGGCCCGCATCACTTGCCACTGGGCCCTGACTGTTGATGGACACGAGGACCCCATAGCGCCCACACACTCTGAGCCCTGACTGTTGATGGACACGAGGACCACATAGCGCCCACACACTCTGAGCCCTGACTGTTGATGGACACGAGGACCACATAGCGCCCACACACTCTGAGCCCTGACTGTTGATGGACACGAGGACCCCATAGCGCCCACACACTCTGAGCCCTGACTGTTGATGGACACGAGGACCCCATAGCGCCCACACACTCTGAGCCCTGACTGTTGATGGACACGAGGACCCCATAGCGCCCACACACTCTGAGCCCTGACTGTTGATGGACACGAGGACCCCATAGCGCCCACACACTCTGAGCCCTGACTGTTGATGGACACGAGGACCCCATAGCGCCCACACACTCTGAGCCCTGACTGTTGATGGACACGAGGACCCCATAGCGCCCACACACTCTGAGCCCTGACTGTTGATGGACACGAGGACCCCATAGCGCCCACACACTCTGAGCCCTGACTGTTGATGGACACGAGGACCCCATAGCGCCCACACACTCTGAGCCCTGACTGTTGATGGACACGAGGACCCATAGCGCCCACACACTCTGAGCCCTGACTGTTGATGGACACGAGGACCCCATAGCGCCCACACACTCTGAGCCCTGACTGTTGATGGACACGAGGACCCCATAGCGCCCACACACTCTGAGCCCTGACTGTTGATGGACACGAGGACCCCATAGCGCCCACACACTCTGAGCCCTGACTGTTGATGGACACGAGGACCCCATAGCGCCCACACACTCTGAGCCCTGACTGTTGATGGACACGAGGACCCATAGCGCCCACACACTCTGAGCCCTGACTGTTGATGGACACGAGGACCCCATAGCGCCCACACACTCTGAGCCATGACTGTTGATGGACACGAGGACCCCATAGCGCCCACACACTCTGAGCCCTGACTGTTGATGGACACGAGGACCCCATAGCGCCCACACACTCTGAGCCCTGACTGTTGATGGACACGAGGACCCCATAGCGCCCACACACTCTGGGCCCTGGGTGGGTCTTCCTGTCCATCAAGGGTTCAGAATCCCATTGTAATGTGATTAGCCCCTCGTCCCCTCCTCCCCTTTCCACGCCACACCTGCTGTACCAACAGCCACAACACAACCCTCACTTCCTATCTCCCTTACTCTCTCTACCTTGTGCTCGATGTACGTCTGTCCCTGGGTGACTTCTTTCTCTTTCTCACACATTCTTGTTCTTCAGTCCTCTTCCTCTTGAGAGCTGTAATGGCACTGACGTCCTCCTCTTCCTCTCCTGTTGCGTGGCCAGTTGGTGATGATTCAGTGCCGTGCGTGTGCCATACAAGCCCCATTTCTGCTTTGTTTGGCTAATGTAGTCCCTGCGAGCACAATCACTGGGGGGGGGGGGGGCGAGGCCCTCTGAAGGGGCTTTAGCCCTGTCATGAGCTGGGCTTATGTCAGGGTCTTCCAGGGAAAGTGCTCTCTTAGTGATTTAGTCACGCTTTAACACACAGGGTCACTGGGGTCAGAGCAAAGGTCGGGCCAACCCGCTGTGGAGGCAATCTGGGTCAATCAGCCCATGACAGTGTGAGGTGTGGAGGCCCTATGTCAGGCTAACAGGTGGCCTCAACTTTGACCCCTGCACTCTTCAGAGTGAGCTGAGGGGGGGGGGGGGTGACCCTGCGGGGGGGTGGTGCCTTCAGACCAGTCCTGTTGCCGTGAGGGATGGCGTGCAAGTGATGGCTCTTCATGTCAAGGGGATGTGCTGCAGCACCAGTGACCCAGCACAGCCAGGGAGTGGATCTCAGCGCGCGAACTGCTTTTTTTGCTGCCTCATGACTCGAGTGTTTCTTGGAGAGAGAGCCTCACACGTGGGAGTAGCCAGCAGTGGCTCGCGTGAGTGAGAGTGAGAGAGAGAGAGAGGAAGAGAGGGAGTGAGTGAGAGAGGAAGAGAGGGAGTGAGTGAGAGAGGAAGAGAGAGAGGGAGTGAGTGAGCAAGGCCAGTTTTGGCTCCCAGATAAACAACAAACCCAGTCTTGGAAAGGTGCTCCGTCCACACACACACACACACACACACACACACACACACACACACACACACACACACACACACACACACACACACACACACACACACACACACACACACACACACACACACACACACACACACTGTGTGAAGTTCTAGTTGGCTCCAGTAGAGTAACAGTTGAAGATCTGATCGTGAGACTGGGACTTAAGCCATTCTTATTGCTGGCACTGGGACTGTGCCTGTCAGAGCAACAGCTCGGAGAGAGAGGGAGAGAGGGAGAGAGGGAGAGAGAGGGAGAGAGAGGGAGAGAGGGAGAGAGGGAGAGAGAGGGAGAGAGAGGGAGAGAGGGAGGCAGGGAAAGAGACCTAGAGAAATGCCAGCCTTGCTGTCGACGGGTGACATTCTTTCATATCCCTACCATCGCTGTTGGTTAAATGGCTAAAGGGGGTTTGTGTATATGTTACCTAAGCCCCAAATCAGTGCAGCACAACTCAAGAGAAGTGTGTCCTTCTGACTGCTGAATATATATATATATATATATATATATATATATATATATATATATATATATATAACTTATATATATATATATATATATATATAGCTGCAGCATGTTCCTGGAGGCATTTTCCTTATGTTGCATGATCTTCTTCAGCTTCCACTTTAGTTTAGTGTGACGGAAGATGCCCTGGTCTCTGTCTCTGTCAGTGATGATGGAGCTCAAGCAAGAAGAAGTTGGCTATGAAATCTGTGCACAGTCTCTCATTAACCTCGTTTGCACTACGGCGGTATTAAGCCACGTCTCTGGTCCCTGTGTCTGAAATGTGAGCTCCTGTGCATTCGATGGACTCACTTTTCTCCATGAATGCACGGGTTTATTTTTGGGGGCCCTGATGATCGTACATGTTAATGGAGGGGGCGAAACAATGGGCCATTCATTCTCCAAGGAGGCACAGAAGAGAGAGAGAGAGAGAGAAGAGACCCCATGCAGACGGACTCTAGTTTGCCTGAACCCGGGTTCATTTTTCACACCTATTTCACACCTACCCACTTTTTACATCGCGTGCACATGAACCCAGTGAATCCGATTGACTCAGCTGTAGTACATCCCCCACGCCTGTTGGTGGCGCTTTGGTGCTACAGACAACTGAAGAAAACGGAGAAGAAGACAGGAGCATGCTATCAAAATAACATATGACAGTAGTTGAGCTCCAACTAGCAACGTTTAGCTTAGCCGCATAGCCTACATTTAATCTGCACAGTAACACATTATGGTGGTTTATAAAATCAGTGGTAAGAGCAGACTGTAGGTTAAGCGAAAAATAATTATATTTGTTATTGATAATAAAGAGTTTAGAACAGTGCAACAAAGCAATGTGCAACATGACATGTCTGAGTTGTTTAAATGCCTGTGCTTTATGGAGATGCTGAGCTTGAGCAGGAGAGACCACAATGCAAGTGCTGTGGATCCTGAATGTTTCATGGTTTACAATTGCTTCCAATTTCATGGTTTTATTACTAACAACAAATGTACGCTATTGTTGAGGGCTTTGTCCTTCACGTACTGTTGGCTACCTCTGAAGTAACGTTAACGCTAGCTAGTAGCTATCGCTATCGTTGTCTGCCAGGACTAAAGCTAACGTAACATTCATCTGTTTTGAAACTTCCGTCTATAATAAAAATGAAAATGAAAAATGGTCTGATGCAAATAGATTAAACAGTGATAGATTAAAGTGTGGCTTGTTAATGTCATCCCTTTCCTAAAATAGATACATTTGTATTAATCCCGTTAGGGAAATTCACGTGGAAAAGGAGCAAGGTAATGGGAAGAATTTTTTCTTTTAAACTGGAGAGCTGTTATAACTGGCTGCCAAACTCACTGCGCCATGGCAACCCATTCAGTTATTAAATAATGCCTGTTGTGTCCGTTGTTCTGGCTGGTCTAATGATGCGATCACGTGGGGCAATCCGATTAGGTATGCGGATAGCGTGCAGACGAACACCAACAGCAATCGGATTCGGAGGTTACTCACTTTGGACCCCCGATTCGAGGGAGTGCGGATACAGTGTGCGGATACAGTGCGTTCGTCTGCACGATAGGGCTATCTGTACTCGGGGTTCACCGGGTCCAGACAAACTAGAGTCCGTCTGCACGGGGTGGTCAAGGAGAGACTTGTGCAACGCAGAGCAGCCTGCTACCCCCGACCCCCACACCCGGGGTTCAAAGCTGAGAGCACCCCCCACCCCGTCCTTCCTTCCCCTAGCAAGGTTAACACCAGTCACTGATGCTGTTTTTAGGGGCTACTTATAAACGACACCCTCTCATTTAGTTGTCCATTTGTAATACTGTATTTCAAGTTTGCATTTAAACACATCTGAGCATGATCTTCATGAAGGGGACAAGAGTCAAGGCCGCAGTCTCTTGCATTTTACAGGATCAGCCGTGTCACTTCAAATGGATTCACACTCAAACTAGTCTGGGAGACTGGTCTGAGAAATTATTCACAGTCAAACGAGTCTGGGAGACTGGTCTGAGAAATGATTCACAGTCAAACTAGTCTGGGAGACTGGTCTGAGAAATGATTCACACTCAAACGAGTCTGGGAGACTGGTCTGAGAAATGATTCACAGTCAAACGAGTCTGGGAGACTGGTCTGAGAAATGATTCACAGTCAAACGAGTCTGGGAGACTGGTCTGCTCAGCCATTCCTCACATGGAGTTTTTACCCTCATCATTCCCTGCATATACCTCTCCTCCCACAGTATCACACACACACACACACAGACACACACACACACAGACACAGACACACAGACACACACACACACACACACACACACACACACACACACACACACACACACACACACACACACACAGACACACACACAGACACACACACACACGCACACACACACTTATTCCCCCCACTCCTTGTTTGGGCTGTTTCGTTATTCATTATTCAGTGATAGCTATTACTGTGGCTAAGAGGCTTCTCTGGGGCCCGTATCGATTGTTTTAATTGCTTCGAAAGATTGTCAACTCTTAAGATAGATATTAAAGGGACTGTCTGCCAGGTTGCATGGCAACAAGACCTGCAGGAGGAGAGGAGAGAGGAGGAGAGGGAGAGCCAAAAATGACGGGGGAAGTGCTTGAAAAATGTCCCTCACCGCCACATTCCCCTGCTGGAGCAATCAATAACACCACGTGCATCCACTCCGGCCCCCCGCCACACGGACACATCCCCGGCCCCCCGTCCATCAATGCCTTGGGGAAGAGGCACCAGCGATGGGAGGCTGCGGATGGACAGTTCTACCACGGCGGCCTGCATTGGCTCAGTGACAGCTGGGGAAAAAAAGCTGTGTGTCTGTCGTAAGAAGAAGCACCTGTGGTGGATCCAGGGAGGCTGATGTCGCACACGCACGCCGGCCCTGAACGCCTAATCCAGGCTAGAGGTGTCTGTGTGTCTGTGTGTGTGTGTGTGTGTGTGTGTGTGTGTGTGTGTGTGTGTGTGTGTGTGTGTGTGTGTGGTCTGCTATTGAGCCACGCTGAGCCTCCAGGGCCCAGATGGAGGAGCCGTCCACGGGATGCTGTCCTCCAGCCCTCCAGCCCTGAGCTGTCTGATCTGATTGCTGCAGATGAAGAGGCCGACTCGGGACACACACTCTGTGAACCCTGAGGTCACTCTACACACACTCTGTGAACCCTGAGATCACTCTACACACACTCTGTGAACCCTGAGGTCACTCTACACACACTCTGTGAACCCTGAGATCACTCTACACACACTCTGTGAACCCTGAGATCACTCTACACACAGTGTTCAGAACTCAGGACACACACTCTGTGAACCCTGAGATCACTCTACACACAGTGTTCAGAGTCCCAGAGCAGCACGGCCTCATAGTTAGAGACCATCATGGTCTACAAGACAGGTGTAGAGTGGCATGGCTATGGAGGTCTGTAAGTTAAATCAGAGAGTATGCTAGCTAATTCAGGAAAGAACAACAGGGCATCATAAACAACTGGGGATGGATCTGACTTCCAACTGTGGACCGAGATTATGACGTTATGACTCTTATACCTCTCCGTCCAGCAGTTCCCATCGCAGTATGTTCTGTATGGTATGTGTGTGTGGTCTATGGACCAGTTCAAAAAGTAGCATACTTCACCAGAAAGTATGTCAAACATAAGCGAAGCTCCGAGCCAAAGCCGGTTGGCATTCAGTCCCTACAGTGACTCATAGGGTTGACTGAATCTGGTCACATGCATGGCGCATTTTGGAGGCCTTCTTGTTGTGGCGGTGGGGCTTTTTTCCTGCTTTCTTTCCAAGATAAAAACAGCTATTGGTCTCAGCTCAGCTTAAGGTAAGCGATGCTTTTCATGGCAGCAAGGACAAGGAGAGGGATGGATGTTACTGCGCGAGAGCACTGAAAGAATGGTGTGTTTAAATAGAAGGTAGGAGGTGGAGATTAGCGCCGCTGAGCCTGTAATGGTTCACAAGTATCACACAAGAGCTTAAAAACTTGCCGTAACACTGGCTGTCGAAATGATTTAGGTCCACCGGAATCAGTGGAAAATGGAAGTGGATTATTCTTAACGCAATCAAAAGCAACTCAAAAACCAGAATGGCAAACACACGCAGTGAAATTGGTCCATTTTGACGAGAGACGTCTTGACAGACTGTGATTGCCACACATGTGTTCTTATTATCAGAAGAATGGCGCCGTCGCTGCATACTGTATCTAGTGTCCCTGTCTCTGATCCGATGTGTGAATTAATTGTGGATTCTCTTGAAGGAGCCATAAACAGGATGAGACAGCCTGTATTTTGGCAGTTAGAATAATCCCCAGGGGAAGTGTCTCTGGCAGAGAGGAGAGAGATAGAGAGAGAGAGAGAGAGAGAGAGGTGGCCGTGATTAACCTGTGCTCCTGATGTCCAGGTTGCGTCTGGGTACGTCGGGTTTGTCTCCTCCTGTGTCAGCGCTGAGGAAAACACACAGGGACGACTGAGGAGGAAATCCAGCCGTAATCCAGCAATCCTGTCTGATTAAGCGCTATTAGCCCCCACTCCCCACTCCCCTGGATCCCCCCCCCCTCCCCTTGATTCCTATCTCCCCGTCCACCACCCCCACCTCATGGCTGAAGATCTGAGGCTCACGGTGACAGGGGTGCAGGCTGTCTCTCCACCCCGCTGGGGTTTAAGTGTGTGTCCTTGTCTGTGTTCTCGCCTCTGACCCTGTCCATCTAAGCACCTGAGAAACGAAACAGTCACGTCAGTCACGTCAAGTCAAGTCAGTCGTGTCTTCAGACGTCTTCTCCGAGTCTTCACTCACGTTATCATAGGGTCACGGGACGCCTTGGAGTTGGTCAGCAAGCTTTTGGTAACTTTTGGCCTCATCTGCTGGTGATGTGACCTCACCTCCCTCTCACACTTAGCGAGCACAAAGCACCTGCAGATTGTTCTTGAGCCACAAGGCCCTCCCGTGCCTCTCCTCTCCTCTCCTCTCCGCTCACCAACCGTTAGGACTCAATCATTTGGTCCACTGGTCATGTGATTAGCACAGGGTCAGCTGTCTTTAAGTGTCTTTAAGTGAGTGTTGTGTCTGTGTGTGTGTGTGTGTGTGTGTGTATGTGTTCCTGTAGGTTTATGTGTGTGAATCTTTGTCTGTTTTTTCTGTGTGTGTGTGTGTGTGTGTGTGTGTGTGTGTGTGTGTGTAGATGCTCTTTTGAGTACACCTGACCTGGTCTTCAGGACAAAGTTAAGTGGCCAGGCTTGGGTATCTCACCCAGAGCTCCATGGTCAGGTTTCCAGACAGGCTAGCTGGCTGGCCTCCACTCCTCTCTGCTCCTCTTCGCTCCTCTCCGCTCCTCTCCGCTCCTGGCATGGTCCTGGGGCCCTCACCTTGTGTGCGGACTCATCTAAAAGAGCTTACCTGGCGTCTCCCATGACAGCCAGCATATGCTGTGTGCACAGGGCCCCTCTCACGAGCCTGCTGGCCTCTGTCGCCTGGTGTCTGCTCGTTCCAGACAGGTTTCCAGTCGATTGATCTTCAAGCCAAACTCAAGCGAATATGCAGAACTCATACAACCACGATGCGTTTGAGAACCACCGGAGCTTTGAAAACGGAAACACTGAATCAGGAACTGTTGTTTGTACAAAAAGCAACCATATAATTTAATGTTGAATTCAACGTAGGCGTTTTGTTACACTGCAGAAATATTTGTTCAAAACCTCTGAATACACTTGTTTTGAACATGCTGTTCAAATGTCAGAATTTAAAACAGAATTTAAAACAGGTTAGAGATGAATATGGATACTGACTTCAGACCTGCTGGTATGTGAACATGTCCACACCTTTAAACAGGCCCACTAACGTGTGGTTGACGAGGGTGAAACATGCTCCACACACACATCAGAAGTGGTCGTGTTTGCGTGTGCTTTTGGCTCTCAGACACACACTACAGCAGTCACACACACTCAGTCTGATACACACACTCATTCTGAGACACACACTCACTGGGGCCCTTTTTCTAAAGGAAGGCATCCAAAATATTTGAGAGTGACCTTGAAGAGTGTTCCTGGCTCCCGCTTGTGAGTGCAGGGGATAATTTATATATAAAATGTGGGCTTTGAAAAATTGCCATTTCCATCTTTAGGTGGCCAGGCCTCTCCATTACCAAAATGGGCTGAGTCACCGCACTGTGTGAATCTCAATGAGCCTTCTCTCTTGCCCACAGCTCCATCTCTCTCTCTCTCTCTCTCTCTCTCTCTCCCTCTCTCTCTCCCTTGCCCTCTCCAACTCTCTCTCTCTCTCTCTCTCTCTCTCTCTCTCTCTCTCCCTTGCCCTCTCCAACTCTCTCTCTCTCTCTCTCTCTCTCTCTCTCTCTCTCCCTCGCCCTCTCCAACTCTGTCTCGCGATCCATAGTCTCTAAATCTATCTCATCACCTCTCTTTTTCCCCTTCTCTTCCTCTCTTTTTCTCTCTTCATCTGAAATCTCTATCCTTCTTCCCTCTCTTTTTCACTCTTCTTTTCTTTCTCTATCCTCCTTTTTACTACCTACTCACTCTTAACCCTGTACCTTTGGCGTGTAACGTTTCCTCAGCCCATTTGGCTTCATTGTAAAATCTCACTGAGGCATTGGTGAGTTTCACCTGGGCTCTTTTCTATCACTGAGCAGCTTGTATATCTTATTTCATAACAGAAACCCTCCTGAGGAGTCAGATGTACGAGGTGTCAGGAGCTTTTGGTTTTCTTTTAGTCTTGCAAACTCCACTGTGATAAGGAGGGTTTGGACTGAGGTGCACTTTCGCATCCCATCTGCAAATTGGATTCCAGTGCAGACGTGGCAGTTTCCAGTATGGTTTGAATTAGGCTGTTTGATATTTGTGTGTGTGTGTGTGTGTGTGTGTGTGTGTGTGTGTGTGTGTGTGTGTGTGTGTGTGTGCAAAAGACAAAGAGGGAGGCATTTGTTAAGCATGCACGTGTATACCCTTGCCTGTATT
>NC_045161.1:1363126-1365626 GCF_900700415.2 Clupea harengus | reverse complement strand
TTCCCTTTGGACGTAAAGTGGCCTCTGGATGCACACTGTGTTTACGGCCTCCTCCATGCTGTTCTTGTCTTATTATGAGCACTGTCTGTGCTGCGTGTCTGTGCTGCATGTCTGTGCTGCATGTCTGTGCTGCAGGGACACCTGGGTTACACACTGTCAGGTGTACTTTAGGCTCTTTGATATTTAATACCACAGACACACGCACAGAAACATTCTTTAAAAAGTAATGCTGTCAGGGATAAGACCCTCAACAGTTAGTTAGCAGGTTAAAAACACTACCCAGCATATAAGTGAACTGGACGGTTTTCGAACGGGCCCCGACGGAGACAGACACCTTAAGTCTGTCTGACGTGCCGTGCTGAAAACAAGTCCTTTTATTAACCAATGTTTACACAGTATGACAGTCAAGACGCTGGGATGCACTTAGGATACCTTCAGCTCAGGTGAATTCTACTTCTGCTTAGCAACGAGACATTTCACAACAGACATTTCTCTCCTTCTTATCTTATGTAAACATATACGTTAGGTTTCTGGGTTAACATTCTTGACTCTGCTAATTGTCTTCCAAAGTCCAATCTACATGGAGAAGCAGGGCACACAGCATTTTGGAAGAAACCTTAAAACAAAAAGACATTCATGATAAAATATACTAATACTTTCTTTAACAAATGCACCGTATGAGTAATGGGTAATAGCCAAGAGTCACCCTGTTGGATCCGTGGTGATCCATTGACCTGAAATGTGCAACGGGTGTGTTGGCACTGTGGCGTTATGACTGGGCAGTAAGTGGTCAGTGGGCACTCTGTCACTAATGCCAGGGCTGCCCGTATCTGTTGGCGCTGATAGAACTTTAGCCTAGAGGCAAATATTTGTCATATTCGTGTCGGCTGCACTGAACCACTCACAGTGTCAGGACCTTGGAGTGTGTATATATATATATGTGTGTGTGTGTGTGTGTGTGTGTGTGTGTGTGTGTGTGTGTGTGGGGGGGGGTGTGTGTGTGTGTGTTTGTGTGTGTGTGTGTGTGTGTGTGTGTGTGTGTGTGTGTGTGTGTGTGTGTGTGTGTGTGTGTGTGTGTGTGTGCGTGCGTGTCTGTGTGTGTGTGTGTGTGTGTGTGTGTGGGGGGGTGTGTGTGTGTGTGTGTGTGTGTGTGTGTGTGTGTGTGTGTGTGTGTGTGTGTGTGTGTGTGTGTGTGTGTGTGTGTGTGTGTGTGTGTGTTCTTCTGCACGTATGTGTGTGATCCACTCACAGTGTGAGGACCTTGGAGTATATGTGTGTGAAGTGTGTGTGTGTGTGTGTGTCTGCACGTATGTGTGTGAAAATGAGAAAGAGCGAGCATTTGCATTTATTATTTTGTTAATGGAGGATTTTGCATCACTGTGTGTGCGTTCTAACTTTCATAGTGTATCCAGATCTCTGTGCACTCCTCGATGCCTGTGTTTTGGTGTCGGTTAAAAGGCTGCCATCCGTTAGACCTCTCCCCAGCACTCCATCTGCAGTGTGTGTGTGTGTGTGTGTGTGTGTGTGTGTGTGTGTGTGTGTGTGTGTCTGTGTGTGTGTGTGTGTGTGTGTGTGTGTGTCTGTGTGTGTGTGTGCGTGTGTGTCTGTGTGTGTGTGTGTGTGTGTGTGTGTGTGTGTGTGTCTGTGTGTGTGTGTGTGTGTGTGTGTGTGTGTCTGTGTGTGTGTGTGTGTGTGTGTGTGTGTGTGTGTGTGTTTCCTTGCCAGCCCTGCAGAAAGGTGTCCTATCCTAGTTCAGTCTTCCGGACTGTGTAGAGTTAATATTTTTTCCTGGCCCGCTCTCAAGCCTCCCCTCACCCCGTACCAGCCAGCCAGCCTTGGTGAAAAAAACAAGCTCACTTCACTTCATCTGTTTCTACTCAAACCTCTCTCTCTCTCTCTCTCTCTCTCTCTCTCTCTCTCTCTCTCTGTCTCTCTCTCTCTCTCACTCTCTCTCTCTCTCTCTCTCTCTGTCTCTCTCTGTCTCTCTCTCTCTCTCTCTGTCTCTCTCTCTCTCTCTCTCTCTCTCTCTCTGTCTCTCTCCGCTCGCCTCTCCCAGTCTGTAGGGTCCGCTCAGGAGAGAGAGAGAGAGAGAGAGAGAGAGAGAGAGAGAGAGAGAGAGCGACAGAGGGAGAGAGAGAGCGAGAGAGAGAGAGAGAGAGAGAGAGAGAGGGTCCGCTCAGGAGAGAGAGAGAGAGAGAGAGGGAGAGAGAGAGAGAGAGAGAGAGAGAGAGAGAGAGAGAGAGAGAGAGAGAGAGAGAGAGAGAGAGAGAGAGAGAGAGAGAGCACAGGGAGGACAAAAGGGGGAAACATGTTTGTAAAATGGAAAGAACTCTTTTTAAAGTCAAAAAACGGACAATGCCAGGTTTTGCCGCCTTTTTGGCACACTTTTTCCTCGACCGCCATTTTAAGATTTGGAGCAGGATGGAGGCAGGAAGGGTAGAGGAGGGGAGGGGAGGGGAGGGGAGGAGGAGGGGGGAGGGGGGAGGAGGAGGGGGGGGGG